>NW_005842610.1:17673-72057 GCF_000455745.1 Alligator sinensis
AGTCCCCCCATACCTACAATACTCTCCACCCACACAGTACCCCCACCCACCCACAAGAGAAATTTGGCAGGAATCAGTGTCCCTTAGCAAAAAAAAATGCTTGCCTGATTTTTATGAGTGATCACTGACACTAAGGCAGACCCAAGGCTTGAAGGCTTTGGGCATGCCCTATGAAGTGTGGAGTTCCTTCAAACTCCCTCTGTCTCCAATGGGGTTTGAGAGAATGTAACACTTCATAGTGTGCTCACAGACACCCAGAGGACTGGAGTGACTCTGTTAAATATATTTGATACAAGCTGACTTCATATTACATTTTATAAGTTGTGTATTTTCTGATGACTTCCTGCTAGGTGTAATTCTGTCTCTTAGACCAGTGCAGTTTTTTTAATCTAGAAACTTTTGACTTGGAGCGTATCTATCATATTGCTTCACTTTAATTTTTGTCTTGTTCCTTTGGAAATATGTCTTCTTGGAGATAAGAACCCTCTTGCTGCCATGGAAGAAACAGAGAAACAGAATTTTAATTCTTCAGTAGAGTTATCAGTGGTTGAATGCTGGGGCAGCAGTGATTGATTCTGCCTTCTCTACCTTGCTTGCATGTGGTAGTAATACCATGAGCTATGTATCAGGAATCCTCATACAACATTTAAGCTAAGATTGGAAACAATGATGTATTCAATGCATTAGCCTTAATAATAGCATTGAGGACTTTAATTGCAGGGGAATAGGCTGAACCTAAATCTTTTCCCCCAAATCTTTTGTCTTTGTAGAGAAGCTTAGAAAGGAGCAAACTGAAATGACAAAGGTAGCATTATCCCAAGCTGACTTTCACTTTTGATTTAAAATTAAAAGCAACTATTGGCACCCTGTCAAACTGTTTTTGTAGATATATGGGTAGATTTAAACTGTTTTCCAGCTTAATAGTTGTTCAGCAAAACCCAGTGCTAGGTTTGTAATGAATGGAAATGAGAGGATAATGTAGTCACATTCAAAGTAGCATTGCATTAACAATCAGTTGCTTTGTTATAATGTGACCCAATTATCCTATATTATTAATGCAAATAATTTTTATCAGTTGAATCAATAAGAGAACTTTATTATTAATGCTTCTTGCTCAATTTTGGAGAACATAGGAACAATCAGGGCCTGATTAGCCTTTGTGTAAATGTTGACAGATGTTAGTCATATTGCTTAATACACTATGGGAAAGCACAGAGTTTTTATGTTTATGGAGGCTGGATAAAAGCCTGAAAAAGAGAAGCGAATAGATTTGGCAAAAACCAGTGTAGTTACACTGATGTAAAAGTTAATTGACCTTACATAAGTATGAACTCTGAATTAGACCCTAACAGATTAAAAAGTTCATTTTTAAATCCTTCACAACCTTGTTGTGTAGATACTGTAGGTTCCTTTCTACAATCATGGCATCACAGCACTGCTGGAGTGGAAAAAAGGCTGCACCAACACACCTAGTTCTTCTCTCTCTGCTTATCTCTGACATATTTTGGAGGATTTTTCTAATATAGCTGTTATACTACTTCGCTTGGAAACTAGTTCCATTCCTTAACTGACCTCATTGTTAATATTTCAGATTTAATTGAAATCAGTTCTTTCCCCCCTATTATTGTTAGCTGTTCCAAATTACCTCCTTTTCAAATAAACTACACTTGATCAAATTATTCATTACAAATTAATCAACCAATGCACATAGATCATTTTTCTGTGGCTGTGTCTACACAAGGCTCTTACTGCACAGTACTAATACTGCACAGTAGCTTGTTAGTACTGTGCAGTATCGTCACGGGGCATGAACCATGATGTGATACTACTGTGCAGTAGTAACGAGCTACTGCACAGTCAGCATCACCAGGAAGCTGTGTGGGGACACTACTGCACGGTAATGCTGGTTACTGTGCAATCATTTAGTACTGGGGTATGCAAGTACCAAATGACTACGCAATAACAACTGCACATTATTCTTGAATTCCATTAAAGTACTGGCTATATTGAAAATTGATTAGAACACCCACTAACTTCAATGGACTTTGGATTTGCTTATACTTATATGGGTGCATCTGCACATGCTATTAATTCACTGTACGCTTACTGCACAGTAATGTAATGTGCAGCAGGCTTTCCCCAGGACATGTCTACACATGTACCTGTAGGGAGCAAATTTGCTCCCAACAGGAGCAGTTCAGTGTAGGGCTACTCCTGCCCTGCTCTACCCCGCTACAGCAGTCAGGGGGAGCTCCAGCCCCCCCCCCCAGGTTCCAGCCTTGGGCTGGCAGGGGGCACCAGGGTCAGGTCTGGGCTTTGAGGGATGGGGGGAGCTATCCCATCTGCGGGCCTAGGAAACTGTCCACTCCCCTAGCAGCTGTTTCCCAGCCCCATGCCCCAATCAGAGTTTATTCCTCCACGCTAATAGCATGTACAGATGCACCCTTGAACTGCTAAACAGCTTCAGGGATAACATAGGGCAGTGGTGAAAGGGAGGGGCTCCTGAGCTAACTCTGTGACCCTCTCTCCCATAATCTTGTGATCTTCTTTTCCTCTCTAAATAAAGAGGGAGCCACGGCCCGATGGACCAGCTTCAACAGAAGCTGTGGAGGGATTGTTTGGGCTTGCCCAATGTATGACCTGGTGGTTAGGACACTATTCTTGCAAGCAGGAGATATGGTTTTAACCCCTCCCCCACTGACTGATATGGGCCTAGAAATTGGGGAAGAGTCTTTAGGAACTGGGACATGTTACTATTTTTTCTGCAACTAATATTTGTGGATTTACTCAGACTTGCGGGTATTTCCTGGTGGAATAGGACTACAACAGGGTGTAACTAGCTGGAATGGATCATTTCTGAGAAAACTCAGAAAGATGAGGCAAGCTGCCCCAGGGAGTAGGATCTAAAATACACATAAATGGTACAACATGATATTTACCCACCTAAAAGGTAGGATTTGGGATGAGGGATTTTTCCTTTCCTTGACAGGAAAATTGGGATTTTTTTAATGAAAAAAGAGTGTATGCTCTTTACTGCACATGAGTAGCAAACAAAAAACTTATCTGCAGAACACTTCTTTTTTAAATGAAGAAAGCCTTGTTTTCTGAACTGTAAGCAGCAAATAATAAGGGATATGAATTGAGTTGCACCAAACAATTATTCAAAAATTCATTAAACGTTCATGAATGCTATCTGACAGTATTCAGTCATCACTGGCATCCCTCAAGGCATGTAGGCCTGTTTACACTAATCTTCTTTCATTATGGCTAGGTACAGATGTTACACTATAGCCATAACTGAACAGACATTCACAGTCCTTAGAACATTTTAAAAATGGTGGATCGTTCTCTAAATTAACCCTCAATGGATGAGGTGTTAGATTCAAGAGCTTTCTGTTAGAGCACTTTATTGAACATCTGTGCCAGATCCCATCGAATATGATCACTGCCATCCCAGGAGGGGTTGTGCAGGGCTGAGCTCTAGCCTTGGGCAGTGCTCCTGTGCTCTGCCCAAGCCTCTCTCCCTTGGCTATCAGTGACCCGAGTCAGTGACAGCTTCTGATCCCAAGCTCGCATGCAGCCTGGCTGGGCGGGGTGGGGGCGGCAGAGAGATGGTTTCTGTTCCCACAGCTGCCCTGGGTCTGTGGTGCAGTGCAGCCTGGCTGGAGGGACCGTGGGGGAAGGAATCCAGGGTCTCTCTCCTAGCAGCTGCACAGGTTGGGTCCACATGGCAGAGAAGCTCCATTTCCCCAGCTACAGCTAGAAGCCTGGGGAAATGGAGTCTGTCTGCTGTGCAGATCCCCTTCCTCCCTCCCCTTCCCCCCCCAAGCTTGCGGGCACAGGTTTTGGTTGAGGGCAAGGCTGGGTCCACAGACCACTGAGGCTCTGTTTCCGCTCTCCCACTGTCACTCCCCAACCACTGGCACTGACAGCAGCCAGCTGGCAGAGGGGCAGGGCTGGGGAGAGGGACCCACTGGCTACTCAAGAGTGGCTGGCTGCTCAGCTGCTCCCACAGCCTCCTGGGAGGCATACAAGAGCACCCCCAGGCTGCTGGCCACAGCCTGTGCAGGCAGGCTCCATGGCCCCCACACTGAACAGCACACGTGTGTTCTGTTCTGTCACGACCTAATCTAGAGCACTTTGAGTAAAGTGCTATACTTAGAGCTTTTCCACCTCAAGTTTCTTGAACATCTGCACTTAGCCTGTGTGTCCTATCTTTGTTACTACCAGTTCTGCACTGGTAATAACATGGTGGGAATACAACTACAAGTACAGCATGAGTACACTTTATCGCTTAGATCAGTTCTGGGCAGTGCTACTGAACTTACTATTAAAATCAAATATCTGTGGTAGCCTTATCTGCCCTTGTTAAATGGTCAAAGATCCATATGAGCTCAGCAGCTCATTGAGTTAGCATGTGTAAGCTTGTCTAATATTATGCTTCTATTATGTCTACATCTACTACAGTGGGGCTGCACTAGTGACAGAAAATAGGAGAACTTGGGGAAAAGCAAAAACTTGGGGCAACCTCATTGTATAAACCAAAACTGTAATAATAATACCAATACTTAGTTCTTATAATCTCAAAGCACTTTACTTTGGACGTATTTTGTGCTATTATATCCTAGTATCCAGTATTAGAAGTGCTACAGTTTCTTTCTTCTAAGATATACATATATAATAAGCTGAATATGAGCCAACAGTGTGTCCTTATTGCAAAGAAGGCTAACAGCATACTAGGCTGCACTGGTTGAAGCTGCGGTACTGTGTCCAGTTTTGGGCTCCCCACTACAGAAAATATGTGGACAAATTGGAGAGAGTGCAACAGAGGGCAACAAAAATGGTTAGTGGGCTGGCACGCATAAGTTCTGAAAATAGACTGAGGGAACTAGACTTATTTAGTCTGCAGAAGAGAAGACTGAGGAGGTTTTGATACCAGTCTTTAGCTACCTGAAGGGTGGTTCTAAAGAGGATGAAACTAGACTGTTCTCATTCATGAAAAATGACAGAACAAGGAGCAATGGTCTCAAGTTGCAGCAAGGGAAGTTTAGGTTAGATATTAGGAAAAGTTTCCTCACTGGGAGGGTAATAAAGCACTGAAACAGGTTACCTAGAGAGGTGGTAGAATCTCCATCCTTGGAGGTGTCTAAGACCCAGCTAGACAAAGTCTTGGCTGGGGTGATGTATTTGGGGATAGCTTTGCTTTGAGCAGGAGGTTGGACTAGATGACTGTGATGGCCAGAACCAAAGGGGTCAATGAACAAATTATAACAAAATGATTTGCTTCTTGAGAGCATCTAGCAATGGCATATAGTTAATATTAGCTAAGGCAAAGCTTGCAAGATTGTTTCCCGCAGACGTATCCTGTCTGTCATAAATATAACCGTAATGTTAATTTTAACTGTCTGTACCAATCATAAGACTAGCATGGGCCCCAAGAAGCAGAACTAGAAAACAAAACTGCAAACTTTAGCTGACCTAACAGTTTTTGCTTAAAGGTCAGTAAAAATGACAAACCTGTTCACAAGGTATAATTAACACATTTCAAAAAATTCCAGAAGGAAGTAACTAAGTGGGTTGAACTCAGGCAGGGAAAAATGCTAAACTCAGACTCCAAAGTGATGTGGTGTGATTTGCTTACTGGGTAAACCCAAGTTTAGGCAGTAACCTATTATAATCATTTCTAACACCTTTGAATCCCATAGGGTAACAGCTGTAGGGTAAGATTGTGAGTGGCTCTAAAGCCAACAGATTAGCATAGGACAAGATATAAAGGAACATGCACATCAGGTGACCAGTAAGAAGGACGGAACAGAATGGTCATTGCTGTTCTAAGCCCGGACTCCAGACTCCCAGTGTGAGCAAGGACCAGATCCTGACTGAGGAATCTTCCCCGGTGCTCCCTCCGACAGTGTCGATTAGGGATGCCTGACTTCACTGGATCAATTTGGCATGTACCTGGCACTATCGATAAGTTGCCAATCAAGTGGCAACTCTTTGTCAATTTGTCTGTTTGTTCTTATTATCACTGCCAGTTTTTAACTTTTACTGCTATATTGTCTGTTTATTAGCTTAACCTTTTTATTAACTGTTATACGTGTAAACCATATTTTGCTGCTGTGCCCGCCTCTGCTCCACTAGGCATTCTCAGGCCGCTTTTGCCCATGCAGTTGACCGGGTTTGCCCCGGGCCTGCAAGAAGACACCCCGAGGGTGCCTCGGATGGTGTTGGAAGACCCCTTAAACTCTCCTGCCATGACTTTGAATGGATCCTCAGTGGAGGGGGTCCCCTTCGAAGCAGCCTCCAGGGCATCATGCCTTCGGCGGGCATTCATGGGACTCCGACCTCCCCTACACCCCAGCCAAATACCACCTTCTGCCACGGATCTCCTGGTCTTCTTTTCTTACTGGCCCCTCCTCGTCTCTTCCCTTGGACTTCCTGTAGTCCCAGCTCAGCGGGACCTGACGGCCTAGGCTGGGCTCCGGTATGAGGGCTAAGAGGCCCTTGACACCTGCAGACCCTATCCTATTCTAACACCCGTGGTGCCACCACATGTAAAAGTGAAAACCCCACCACCGTGCCTCCGAGCCCTCTAGGCGGCTCCTTCGTCAGTTTCTCCCCCCACCCGGTACCTCTGTCAGCTCCTTTGCCGGCTCCTTCAGCGGCTTTTTCCCCGGCTCCTCTGCCGGCTCTCTCACTGGTTCCTCTGCTGGCTCTCTCACCGGCTTCTCTGCATCGGTCTCGCTGCTGGTTCCCTCACTGGCTTCTCCGCCGGCATTTTTTCCCGGCTTCTCCGTCAGCTCCTTTGTAGTTGCAGTTCTCGCCACTTCCGCGGCGGCCGCAACTCATTCCGCCTCGGGCAGGCAGACCCCGCGGGTGCAAGCTCCCGACCTCGGGTTTCCCCGCGGGCTTCCTGGTCTTCTGCTCCCCGCCTGTGCCCCCGGGGCTGCACTTTATTCCCGCTGGTTGGTGCCTCTCACTGACGTCACCTGGCCCCAGCTGAATATGAGCGCAGCTAATGAATTGCACGGGCGGTTTTCTGGCGCGTGCTTCTCTGCTACCTCTGGCTCCTGTGAGGGGTAAGTATGGGCTTTCTTCCCCTTTGGTTTTGGCCCAGGGTTTCCCCATAACCCCGGCGTCCCTGGGACAGCTGCTTAAACATATTTTTATTGCTATAAGTAAAATTTATCTTTACTGTTCTAAGTGAAACTTGTCTTTGTTTCACTCCCAACTCTGCCTCCTCAATCCTGAGCCAAACAGCCCAGTGGCTGATACATTTGCAGTGCCAAGTCGGCCTGCAACCAAATTGATACACTCACAGTGCCCAGTTGGCCTGTGACAGATGACCTCCTGAGGTCTCTTCCAACCCTACTTTTCTATGATTCTATGATTCTGTGAATCTTTATTTTCAGTCCTTTCCATCTCTTTACAGCACTGTCCTCAATTTTTCTATGTCCTTTCAATAATAAGATACTAAACTTGTAAGAAGTATTTTAGCGATTATCAAAGTAACATACAAAAAAGAGAAGACACAACAACATGTTATAAAATTTCAGATGCAACTATTCTTTTAATGTTTCAGAGAGCACAAATGGAGTTGCTAAATAAAAGATGCCAAGGCACAAATCAGAGCATTTGAATTTTGATGCTGTTAGAAGAATGTTGAAAACAGCTGGATATCCAAACCACAAATGAAAAGGTGTTGATAGAATGAATTTTGAAAGGGCACAGCTATTTGAAAGCCTAGGTAAAAGAATAACACTGTTTTATGGACACCCTGACTGGCAATCATCAAATGACTCAATGCCAGCCCTTGAGCTACCAATACAGAAGGAAAGCAAGGAAGAGGGAGAAAGACAGGCACCTATGTCAGATTACGAAGAAAAATTAAAGTAATAGGCTAGGAATAGCCATTGAATTTATCTGTGGATTAGTTGTGCCTGTGTTTGTCCTCTAACAAAATATCCTGGGATTGGAGTATACCACCCAATGTGCTGTGGTCCTGGGTGCACGTGAAGATGCAGCACCCACGAGCAATAAATTCTGGAGCAATATGCACCAGAGTTTATTGCTGCATGCTAAGAGCATGTGTAGATGCACATTTGAACTGCTACACAGCTTCAGGGATAACATAGAGCAGTGCTGAAAGGAAGGAGCTCCTGAGCTACCTCTGTGACCCTCCCTCCCATATCCCTGTGATCTTTTTTCTCCCTCTACAGGAAAAGAAAGAGGGAGCCAAGACAGGGGATCACATCAGGAGAGAAGGAGCCCCCAGTTGTTCAAGGGATCAAAGACCACTGGTCCTGTAGTCAAGGATGGGGAGAATCATATTCTGCATTCCATGATCATCCAGGTGAGTGCTAGACCAAATCAACTAACTGCTCTTTGACCCACAGCTCAGCTAGTGTGGGCTAGCTTCCAGGCTGTGCAGCAGGCATATCTCATTGACCCAGAATACTGTGTTAAATAAGATAAAGTGCTGGGAGGGTGGGAGGAGGAATGAGGAATTTCTATGTTCTAATCCTGGTTCCTTCTGTTATTGCAGGCAAGTCACATAATGTCTCTGTCTTTAGGTGTCCTCATACTGCTGCCACAAACTTCAGTGAAAGCAGGACTGTGATACAAGTGAAGATAATAATTACCTACTTACCTATTTCTGCAGTGCTGTTGTGACAATTCAGTCAGTAATGGAAGAGATCCTTGCTTTAGTCTATTGTCTGAAGTCTAGGAGATAGGGTTGCTCTGCAATGGGGGCATCAGCAAGATTTCCATCTGACTACCCCACTGAAAAATGCACATATAGCAGCAACCCTGCCACCCTTCACCATGGGGAAGTGTGTGCTTTACCGTCCAAAAGGCAGTCTCACCATACCTCTCTCAGTAAGGTGGTAGAGGGGAATTGGTGGCTTCTTATGTGTGAGAAGACTTGGAACAAGCTCTTGTGGACCCTTTTGGATTTAAAGTCTATTACATGGGTACCTGCAGTTGCAAGAAACTGGAACTGATGGCCCATGGGCTCTCTTCCAATCCTATTTTTCACCCCCTTTGCCCTTGCTAGCATCATGATCTGAATAGCTTAGAAAAATGCCTTTACTCTCCTGCCAGATTGGATCTGGCCATCAGACACTGACACAAGGTGCAAGAACAGGGACAGCCCACAATTTCTTGGGGCCCCCTACAAGAAATAGTTTTGGGGCCCCCTGACCTGAAGAAGCCAGTTGCAGTGGAAGCAAAGGGGGTGTGGCGATAAGCGGCCCGATGTGAAGCTGGTGTCGGCATTGGCAGGGGCAGGGGGGGCAAGCAGCTGGATGTGAAGCCAGTAGCGGCAGCGGTGGGAAGTGTGGGGGGTGGTGAGCTGGACACGGGGCCCCTTAGCTGCAGGGCCCCCTGCAGCCGCAGGTTTTGCAGGATAGGATGGGCTGGCCCTGAGCAAGAAGGTTTCTATACAACAACCCTTCACTACGCATTATGGAGAATAGTCCAGTCCAGTGTCTGTCAGATCTTTTGCACATGCCAAACACTTTATAACGGTGATTCTCAGCCAGGGTTCTGGTGGCATGCTGGGGTGCCACTAGATTCTTTGAAGGATGCCAGAGATTTGAGTGGATGAAGAGATAAGCAAGGTACGAGGAGATAAGCTGTTAACCACAGAGTCACGATGTATACGTGATGAAAATTTCCCTTTGTGTGGCTTAATGGTTTTACACATTACACGTACATGAGTTTGGGGGGTTTTAAATGAGTTTGCAATGCTGCAACTTGGAACATTGCAGCCATTAGTCAGCTGACTCCCCAGCCACAGGAGAGGCATGCAGGCCCCACAGGAAAAAAAGATTAGGCCCCTTGCTGTTTCTGCCATCAGCAGGCTCCTGTGGCTGGCAGAACACCTGGAGCCACCCAGGAATGGGCTGGCTTGCCCCTGGTGCAGTGTGTGGAGGTAGCAGGAGGGTGGCTATATGTGCTGGCAGCCAGAGAAGGCAGCAGGGATATATGTATATAGTGTATAGGGTGACGGTGGTAGGCAACTTGTCTGTGATGAATACATAGATCTTTATAAAGCTATTACCTAGAATCCTTATAAGGACCAGGATTCTGAATAATTATTTTTTTTGCAGCTCATTTCATGAAAAAGAAATTTCAACAAAATGCAGATGGAGCCCTGTTTTCAATGAGATTCTAAGGGGATGCTAAGCAGGGACTTGACTAGCCACTGTAACGTAAAACAATGACAAGAGCCAGGCAATAGGTGCTCAGCAGACTGTTTCTGAAGAAAATAGCTTCTCCTGCTGTGATAACATCTCTTCTGCAATATTTCAGTCTGAATACAGGAGGGATCTATCCATCTATCTATCCCTGCCCTGTAAAAGAGCCTGCAATCATTGCAGAACCTGAAGATCCTATAAATTGTATCTTCTTACTAATGGGTGATGCCCCTATTAGCTGAAGCTACAGCTACAGTTACTAAAGGAAATAATTGTTGAATAATACTTTTATGCAAAGAGAAGATGCCATACCTGGTTATGTAAATTGGTCAGATTTTTGCATCACTTCTAAAGTTCTGACATGTACTAATGTTTGTTTCAAAATAGACGAGTACTTTTGCTATCATATATGCCATCAAGTCAGAACTTTCACTCCTTATTGGAACTGGAGCCACTATGACTGTTTTCCACCTTCCCCTTACCAGGTTAATCCTTTTGCAGACAAAATGTTTGAATTTACACTAAATGAAAGTCCCATGACCTGAAGCCTCAGACTAGAGGTCTGACTATTGACTGACTGAGAAACAGGGGGCATGTTTACGCACACCATTTAATGCTCATTAGCCTATTTTAACGTTCATTAAAGTGTCATAGAAAACCCATGCTCTTTCACTAATGTGCAGTAAAATAGGCTAATATACTTTTTTCTAGTACCTCACAATGGAGGTACTAAATTTAATGCTCATTACCAAAAGCGCATTAATGAACATGTACACGTATTGAGGGAGAAGAATAACGCAAAGCTCCTTGATAATGCCATATAGAGGCTGTACAGAAAAATGACCTCTCTACTCTCTGCTGACATCTGTAAGGGGAAACACCTACATAGGCCAGGCCTCAAAAGCATATCCATAAGGTGCAGAGAGAGGTAGTTAGCTGTGTTAGTCTAAAGTCAGGCAGAAGGCAGGGTAGATTTGCACCTTACAGACTAAATCAGACACATAGGGTACTTCCACACATGGTGGGGATTTAGTTCTCCCTAAATTGAAAAGGTGGGGTTTTAAGTGTTGGGTTTTAATTGTGTCATTTAAAAACCCACTGTTTCAACAATTTAGGGACTTCCGTCATTTCATGTGATGTCACTGTGTGTCATGAGCCTCCATCAGCTCACCTGCCTTCCCCCTCCCCCACCTCTGGGCAGGCTCCACCAAAAAAAAAAAAAGCGGTGAGGCACCCAATCCTTTTTTCCCCTCCAGAACCTACCTGCCTCTACTGCAGCAGGAGTGGGGACAAGCTTCTGGTGGGCCGAGCAGTCCCTGAGCTGTGGGGGACTCTGGTCTTTCCCTCCATGGTGGTGGCACCACCCCAGGTGGCACCCACCCATCAGCACCCTGTCCGGGTAGTCCCAGGGGGCACTGCCACCACAGAAGGAAGCATAGAGCCCCACGCAGTTCAGGGGCTGTGTGACCCAGCAGCAGCTCATGCAGGCAGGCTTGACTGAGGGAAAAAAAATGGCAAGGATCCTGATCTTTTTTTTTTCCTTCCAGAGCCTGCCTGCCTGCTTGCGCTACGCAGGGCCTGGTGCTTTCCTATGTGGCAGTGATGCCCCCCAGGCAGCACTCACCCACTAACAGCCCACCCACTAGTATGGTCCTGGGGGACAATGCCACCACAGAGGGAAGCACTGGGCCCTGCACAGCTCAGGCAGGCAGACAGACTCTGGGAGGAGAAAAAATAATCAGTCTCTTCGCTGCTTCTTTCTTCTTTATTTTCTCTTAGTCAAGCCTGCCTGCATGAGGTGCTACCAGGTTGCACAGCCCCTAGGTAGCAAGGTAGCAGGAGGGTGGATGGGTGTGGTGGTGGCAAGAGAAGGTGGTGGGGATAGTACACAGGGTGCTGGAAGCCTGCCAAGTCTGAGCTTTCCCAAGCACATCTGGGCTTCCAGTGCCCCATGCACCATTGCACTTTGTTACATAGCAAACTAAAATACCTCTGATGTGTTTTACCTTGCTATGTAACAAGGTCATTTAAAGCAAAATACTCTGCCAAACTTGTACATCATCATGAAATTAATGTGAAAGAGATTGCTGAAGGTGTAAACAGCGATGCCCTTAAAGTGGTGCAAAAGGGCAATTAAGCTGCTTTAAAGGCCAATTTTATTGCGTGTACAAGCACCCATTTAGCGTAAACTATCATGAGCCTGAGCTCAGTCTGTCAGATGCTGTTTGTGCAATGCATTAAGCAGAATGATTTGAATACAAAAGACAGGGAAAAAAGAGAGAGAGGAGAGATGGGGAACTGCTAGTTATATCTGTTATGTGCCCGTTTGGGACAGTTTACTCAAAATACAGGTACTTTTCACTGTGGGGCAATAAAACAAGATATTAGCACTGAATGTGCCAGGAGTGAGGCATCATCCTTAGGTAAAGGGGTTGCGACAATGATTTATAGACAAAAAACCAAAGACTTAGAAAAAGGGGGTGAGGTTGTTCTTAAAAGATCTAGAAAAAGGGGGTGAGGTGAGTGGGCCTTTTCTATGACCAAAACTCAAGGAGGAGGTGCTGTTATTCATAGATTCATGGATTGTAGAGTCAGAAGGGACCACAATGGATCATTGTGTCCAACCCCCTGCCCCTGGCAGGAAAGAGGACCAAGGTCAGATGACCCCAGCCAGGTGACTATCAAGCCTCCTCTTGAAGACCTCCCAGTTAAGGGATAGTACCACCTCTCTTGGAAGCCCATTCCAGACTCTGGCCACCCTTACTGTAAAAAATTTCTTCCTAATGTCTAACCTAAATCTACTCTCCACTAGTTTGCCCCCATTATTCCTAGTCCCTCCCTGGGGTGCTCTGGTAAATAGTGCATCACCAATTCCCTGCTGTCCTCCCTTGATAAACTTATAGGCAGCTACAAGGTCTCCTGTCAACCATCTCTTGTGAAGACTGGAGAGATCCAGATCTCTCAACCTCCCCTCATAGGGTCTTTCACGGAGGCCACTAATCATGCGAGTGGCCCTCCTCTGAACCCTCTCCAGATTCTCCATGTCCCTCTTGAAGTGCAGCGCCCAAAACTGGACACAGTACTCCAACTGCAGCCTGACCAATGCCGCATAGAAGGGGAGCACCACCTCCCTTGATCTGTTGGTCATGCATCTGCTAATACATGACAAGGTGCGTTTGACTTTGTTGATGGCCTTGTTACATTGCTGGCTCATGTTCATCTTGAAGTCAACTATGACTCCAAGATCTCTCTCAGCCTTTGAGCTGCCAAGGAGGTCATTCACCAACCTGTAGGTGTGCTGGGGATTCCTCCTTCCTAGGTGGAGCACCTTACATTTATCTTTGTTGAATTGCATCCTATTTCGTTCTGCCCATTGATCCAACCTGTCCAGGTCGACCTGAATCTGCTCTCTGCCCTTTGGTGTGTTAACTTTGCCCCATAACTTGGTATTATCTGTGAACTTGGAGAGGGTGCTTTCCATGCCCTCATCCAAATCGCTGATGAAGGTATTAAATAACACCAGTCCAAGGACCGAACCCTGCGGGACCCCACTGCCCACCTCCTTCCAGGCCGAGAATGATCCGTCCACTACCACTCTCTGGGTGTGGTCCCTAAGCCAGTTACTCACCCACCTGACTGTGTAAGTGTCCACTCCACAGCCCGTTAGCTTCCCTATGAGAATAGGAGGCGAAACTGTTTCAAAGGCCTTCCTAAAATTCAGGTAGATGACATCAGCCTCAGCTCCTGTGTCAAGGCAGTGTGTGACCTGGTCATAAAAGGCTATAAGGTTTGTCAGGCAGGATCTACCTGTGATGAACCCGTGCTGGTTTACTTTCAACATTGTTTCCCCTGCTGGGCCTTCACAAATGATGATTGATGATTCATCAATCATCATTGATGATTTTTTCCTGTATTTTCCCAGGGATAGAGGTAAGACTGACTGGCCTAAAGTTACCCGGTTCATCCCTTCTCCCCTTCTTAAAAATGGGCACCATGTTGGCCCTTTTCCAGTCCTCAGGGACCTGGCCAGAGCACCATGAGTGCTCAAACAGCCAGCCAGTGGCTCAGTTATGTCACTAGCCAATTCCTTCAGCACCCATGGATGGAGGTCACCTGGGCCAGCTGACTTGTATCCATCCAGCCCTTCTAAGTGCTCCTTAACTAAGTCAGCACTTACCTTTGGTGGTCTGGTGCCTTTTGGACATCTGTCTATGCTCAAGGTGGGGGAATTGTCTTGGTCAGTACTTAGGAATACTGAAGCAAAGAACCCATTGAAGAGCTCCACCTTTTTCCCTGCATCAACCACCAACTGACCTGTTTTGTCCTGTAGGGGCCCTATGTTACTCTGTGCTTTCCTTTTGCTTGCTATGTATCAGTAGAAGGACTTTTTATTGTCCTTAATTGTTGAAGTCAGCCTAAGCTCCAGTCCTGCCTTGGCCAGCCTAAGCTCCAGTCCTGCCTTGGCCTGCCTAACTGACTTCCTGCAAAAGTGTGCCAGGGAGGTGTATGCCTCATTGGTGGCTGCCCCCTGCTTCCACTGCCTATAAATCTCTTTCTTTGTCCCCAGTCTTTCCTGGAGCTCCCTGTTCAGCCAAGGGAGAATTTTTATCCCCTTAGCCCCTTTCCTGCATAAGGGGATAGATTCCTTTTGTGCCCCAAGGATCACTCCCTTGAGAAACCCCCAACCCTCCTGGACCCCCATTTTCTCGATGCTCTTGAGTTCCACCACCTCACTAACTAGGTTTCTAAGTTTATTAAAGTTGGCCCTTCTGAAGTCTAAAGCTTTAGCCTCACTGGATATTTTTATCACTCTTTGCTGGATAGTGAACTCTACCAAGTGATGGTCACTATCTTCCAGGTTACTGTGTACTCACAGATTTCCCACAAGATCATCCCCTGTTGCTAAGACCAGGTCTAGCAAGCCACTACCCCTGGTGGGACTGAACAGCACCTGGGTTTGGTGGAGGTCCTGCACACAGTGTAAGAAACTCCATGAATGGCTTGTTTTGGCCACCTGTTCCTCCCAGCAGATGTCCGGGTAATTTAGATCCCCCATGACCACTGCCTCCCTCACCTGTATAGCATCTGAGAGCTGCCTGGAGAATACCTTCTCTAGCTCATCATCCTGGTTAGCAGGTCTGTAGTAGACCCCCACTACCAAGTCCTTTTCCCCTGGCCCCACCCTGGATTCTGACCCACAATGCCTCAGTATTCCTTCCCTCCCCCCCTGCCTTGATGATGGAAGATGTGCACTGCTCCTTAACATAGAGAGCTACACCCCCGCCTTTTTTCCCCCCACTGTCGCATCTATACAACCTGTACCCCTCAATGCCTATCACCCAGTTGTGCATAGAATCCCACCATATTTCAGTTAAGCCAACGAAGTCATACTGTGTGCTAGCAAGTAGGAGTGTGAGCTCCTCCTGCTTATTCCCTATACTTCTGGCATTTGTGTAAAGACATTTTAGCCCCCACAATGGGTGCTCTTGGTGCCCCTTTGCCTTGATGGCTTGAGTTCTCCTTAGTGCTTACTTGGTTAGGTCCGGTGCCTTGTTTGTGGCTTTCCAACCCTGGGTTCTCATCGACCACTGGTTCCCCATTCCCCGTTGAACCTAGTTTATAGTTCTTTGGAGGAGATCAGCCAACCTGCAGGAGAATAGATGCTTACCTCTAGGAGAGAGATGAAGATCATCCAATCCTAGGAAGCCTTCTCCCTGGAAAAGCTGGTCATGGTTGTAGAATCTGAAGCCCTCCTGAAGACACCATCCCTGGAGCCGCCGGTTGACTACCCTGATGCGGGCATCCTGGCGCCTCCAGCAGCTGCCAATTGGAAGGATGGAGGAGAATACCACCTGTGCCCCTGACTCTCTAAACCCAACCACCAGCTCATGGAAGTCCTTGATGATGCAGTCAGGACTACTCCCAGCCACATCATTAGTGCCCACATGGACAAGGACCATGGGGTAGTAGTTGGAGGGCTTGATGAGATCAGGAATCTTTGCAGTGATGTTGCTGATCTTTATTACCAGTTCTTCTTTGACAACAGAGATTGCTTGGGCTGAAATCGCAAGGAGAAACAGCTGAGATGAATAGTTCAAGTGAGGGACCTCCCTACTCCACACCAAATGGTACTCAATTCAGCTTGGATGGGGGAGAGTCCCCGAAGAAGCCCTAAGGAGTCAGAGGTGAGCCTGCCCAAATTTTGGACACCACCAACCCTGAGTATAAACCATGAATGGAATATATTGCATGAGGAAAGAAGGGAAATGGCTAAAGTAGCTACTCATTACGAGAGGAGCTATGGGGTTGAGATTATTATAAGGGATACCTGTGAGGGTGGGAGTGTTACCTGATATAATTGTCTTGATTGTTGGTTTTCCCAAATTTGTTTTAAGTTCATCTTCTCCACCAAAGTTCTCTTTCTTTTAAATCCTTGGATTCGGTGATTGCAAGTGGGGAATTACTCATGAAGGTTGTATGATGTGATGTAGTTCTCAGGGTCCTGAGTGGCAGCTTATGTTGGAGTTATTTAATAATTTTTCAGGAGGAAGCACTAGGTAATTGAACCTGATACTTTTTGTTGCAAACAACAACTGGCAACAAGGCGTGTACATTTTAATCTTGCCTAGTATTTTCATTTTCAAAAGTCTTAAGCTTTGTGTATTTGCAAGTGTGCTATTTAGAGACCCTGCTAGCTTATGGTGGGATAAGAAATCTAGCTGCAAAGTGCACAATAACTCTGAGGAGGATATTTTGCTATTTCTCACATAAGATAGGGAATTGCAGGCACAGTGACTCATCATTTTTTTGTTCTGCATGTATGTGTCAGGCAGGAGTGTCATCCTATATTCGGAGACATCCTTAGCAAGGATTTTATAGAAGAAACCCATGCCCTTTATATATATATATATATATATATGTATATGTATATATATATATATACACACATACAAGTCTAACAAAAAAGAGCCTGAAGCCATTGAAATATAGAAAAGAAACTGGTTAAAAAAATAAGCCTAAATATTTTGAGGGGAAGTGACACAAGATGATTTAACAGTACTAGAAATGGGCTGCAGATTCATGCTATGATTTCAAAGGAGGCCTGGACTGGTTTTAAAAAAATGGAATTTGGAAAATAAAATCTTATACTCCTTTAAAAATTCCAGTGTCAGCATATAAACTAACTTATTTTTGAGATCTAAGGCCAAATATTCAGCTAGTATAAAACAGTAAATCTCAATGGGTGTGCCTACATGTGAATGTATGTGCGCCTAAATTTAATGCACCTTAGTGTAAGGTGCACTAAGGCAATTTAGGCATGTGTCTACATGTGGATGAATTAAGGTGCCTTAAAGTGACTACCTGGGTAGCCTGCCATGGTCAGCACCCTGGACAGCCCCTGGAAACCCACTGCAGCAGAGCTGGGCAGTGCAGCCCAGTGGCGGCCAAGGGGGTGGAAGCTTCCAGTATGCCTGGATGCGGTTGGCCCAGCACTGGCCCCAGCCCCAGCCCCAGCCCCAGCCCCAGCCCCAGCTCTAACACCATCCCTGTGTTCCTGCCTCCCCAGCATCAGATGAGAACAGGCCAGAACCAAACCCATGGGTCCCACATTGCCGCTAAGACACAGGTCCTGTCAAAGAACAAGGCAGCATCCCCCCACCCCCCGTTACTCCCCGCAGGGGAAGGGAGAAGTGCAGCATGGGCAGGGCCTTTGCTAGTGGCTGATCCAAGGCTGATCCCCATGCCTCTCCCTCAGGGTGAATTTGCTGGCCGGGCAATATAGCCCTGCAAGAGCAGGACACCTCACTGCCCACCTGGGATTCAAGTGCCCTTAGAAGCCCACACTGGGGCTCCAACCCAGGTTAGCAGGCAGGCAGGGACTGCATCTGCCCCAGAACCAGGCATGGATTTCCCTGCTCCATCCACCTCCATCCCAGGCAAGCACCTGGCCTCCATGCCAGACACTGCAGGTACAAGAGGTGGCATCGGGTTCTTGGGGCTCTTGGGGCAGGCTGGGCACAATGTGGGTGGGAGCTCAGCCTTGGATCAGGTGGGCCAAGGAGAAAGACAAGCCCCTAGCTGTGTTGTGCCCAGCCTGCCTGAGCTGAGCCACACAGAGCAGAGCCTCCAGGAGCTGACACCACCTCTCCCACCTGCAATGTCTGGCCCGGAGGCCAGGTACTTGCCTGGGACAGAGGTGGATGGAGCAGGGAAAGCTGTGCTGGGTGCTGGGGGCATATGCAGTCCCAGCCTGCCTTCTGTCTCAGGCCAGAGCCCCAGTGTGGGCTTTTAAGGGTGCCTGAAGCCCTGTAGGGCTGCATTGCCCAACCAGTAAACCTGCCCTGAGGGAGAGGCACAGGGGAGCCACTAGCAAAGGTCCTGCCCACACTGCACTGTCCCCCCCGCCCCTCCAGGAAGTCACAGGGAGGCCTGTTCCTTTTGCTTTGATAAGAGCCCTTGCACCTTGTGCCCTTTCTGCCAACTTACTGAATACCAACAGGGACCATTGCTGCTGGAACCCCTGCTCCAGCTCCAGCTCCAGCTCCAGTGTCTGAACCTTGCAGAACAGCACCCACAGCATCTTCTTGGCTGTGTCCAGCATCAGCATGGGGCCCCGCAGACTCAGCTTCAGCCCACTCAAGTCACATAGCATTAAGGCACCTTACGGCATCTATAAATAGGTTAAAGTGCCTTAATTGTTCCTAAATTTGATACTTGCTTTATGCAGGTATTAAATTTAGGTGTGATTAGTCTAAAATTGCCATTTTAAAGGCACATTAAAGGTGCACACATGTAGACCCATCCTGTTAACGGGCATTTATACATATACTGTTGCACTCTGACTTGCTGGAGATCCAGCATGTCAAAACGGACTCAATTAATTGAGTCTGCTGTGCATGCGAGCTGATGCACACCGTACTGCATCACTTGCAGTTGTATAAGCAGTTCTCTGTGCACATCAGCACAGAGAAAATGGTGACAGTGCACTTTTGAACTAGAACACCTTCAATGTGTTTTAGTTCAAAAGTGGACCACTGCCATTTTCTGCGTGCTGATGTGCATTTCACCACTTATACAACTGCATGCATTGCAGCGCCAGGCACTTTTCAAAGTGCCCAGTGCCACAGCACATACATGTGTAAAAATGCCCAATGTGCCTTAAAAATGGCTAATGCAGATGCGCCCAATTAGTAGGTAACATAAACCAGTTTGCACTAGCTGAGGCTGTTGACTTACTGCATGTGTAGGTGCTGGTGAACTATTACTGTTTATCCTATCAAATCCCAAGTCTTGGCAACTCCAATTACAATGAAGATATGCCCTGCTTATTTTTGTAAATTATTATTTAAAGCCATAGGAAAAAAAAACAGAAAATCCAGAAGTTTAGACTGTACACTGTTAACATAATGGGACTTACTGCTGCAGTTCCTAGCCCAGTGAAGTCTCATCTGTGTAGGGTCCCACAAATGCAAAGACCCATTAAACAAGGTCCCAGAAAGCACCAAAATCCAAATGACTTCAATTGATGTTGTGGGTGGCAATTACCTCATAGCAATTAAAAACATTTGCTGGGTTTCCTCATTTTCTAAGTACATCTGAATTCTCCAGGTTTAAATCCCCTCCATGCTATACCGATGTCAATTATGCCCTATTAACAGCTGAAAGCCATTGGAGTTTCACTGGTATAGACCAACATGACAAAAGAATAAAGTCCTCAGTAGACATCCATTCTGCTAGTATTTATTAATGCCTATTTACCAGATGCCAAGGAGTGATTTAGAGTGTGGAAACCTGGAATACATTATAAAATGCACACATGGGGAATAGTAAGTATCCTCAATAAATCAGCATATGATCAACATGTGAATACTACAGACTACCTCCAAATGCTCCCTCATATGTACTTTTCTATGTCAATGCACAGAGAACTTGTACTGAACAGTTGAGTTATTTTTCTTTAAATGCCACCAGACTAACCCAAGCCTGGTGATGACTAGGGACCTACTTAATTCACAGCTTGTAGATTTCATGGAAACTGCAAAATCCAGGATTGTCTGCAAAATCTGTGAACTCAACAAAAAAAAAATAAAATAAAAATAAAATGCTGACTCCCTTGTGGGAGCCAGGAGTCCTCACTGCTGGGAGGGGAAGGCTCCAGCTTTCAGGGTGGCACTAAGGGCAGCAGAAAAGATGGTGGCTGCCCCCTCTTCCCTCCTCCATCCGTCTACCAATCAGCGCTGAGGGGTGGGGCCACAAAAAGGGAAGCCAGCAATCAAGATGGTGGCTGTCCCCTTGTCCTTTCTGTCACCCAGGTCCTCTCTGCCAATCAGCACCAAGGGAAGCATGTTTCTGACAATCAGCGGTGAGGAGCAGAGCTGCTGCAAAATGCCCATGACATCAGTTCTGTGTGCTGTGAATCGTTTGAGAAAAAGCCTTTGTCTTGCTAGGATTTAAGTAGGTCCCCAGTGATGACTGCAGCTCCTTCAAATCCAAAATAGAGGGTAACTTTTGGCTTTTGCAGCCATACCTACACCTTTACATAAGAATAGCAGTTACTAGTTACATCATGTACTTCTGCAGGGTTATGGCTCCATGTAACCCTTTTCACCGAATGGCATAGTCTAGCTATAAGGGAATTCAAAAGGGGGAAAAAGAGCATTCAAGTTCTGAGTCCCATTAAGCCTTGATACAAGACCTAGTGTCATGAGCCTTGAGTGTGTAGAACTGCCACTGGGGCCCATGGGAATTCCTTTGGGGTAGGTGCTTAGCTGGGAAAGGTTTCACAAGAATTACACAATTCACCTCCTTTAAAAGGCTTCATGAAATATTTATTTTGTGGCACCTGTCACAATCTTCCTTCCCCCCCCGCCCCCCGCTTTTCTTTCTCTCTCCTTTATTTTTTTTTCTTTGAATTAGAATTGAGAATCTGCAAATGCAGAAATACCCATACAGATTGAAAACAAATCCAAGAAAACCCACCTCCCTCAGGTGTTGTATAAATTAACTGTTTCACATGGTTAATTCAATTTCAGTCACAGATTTTTCATTCTGGGTGGAAATTAGAAAAGTGCATATTTTTGCATGTCCATTGCTTCTTTGAATATTGTGTTTTGTAGCAGCAGTGTTAGATTTATACTGACCAAATGTAAGCAAGTTAGGTTATGTAACAGCTACATGTATTCTAGATTTATGCTGGCAGAATGTAAACAGGTTAGACTGCATAAAGCCCACATCCATTCCAGATTTATGCCAGCAGAAAGTTAACAGGTTAAACTATATAAAAACCAATTTATTCTAATATGATATGCCACATTATTTTTGCAGGCTGTGGCAAAGGGTGTGATTTGACAGGTGATATGCATGGTGATGGGAAGAGGGGTCAGGGGGAGGAGATCAAGTATCACCAGCTTAATCCTTAATTATTTCTGTAGTGTTTGCAATGTATGATAAGTTCCTTGGAGTTTCAGAAGGGCTCTTCTTTCTAACCTCTATTAAGCCAGCTAAATAAAATTGAAAATTACTTTAAAAAAAAGTAGACCGGCTATAACATGCAGAGGGACTGGGTGGCACCTAATGAGAGGTGATGTAATGAGGTGCAAAAAAGGAAGTAACAGGAAGGTGTTTCCATAACATCACCATCTTAGTATCCTGGGTGTCATATAGTAAACCCCACTGCCCCCTGACACACACAGCTGTCTGTTTTCACCTTAGCAGGGAAGGAATCCAGATAATTCTTCAGTTACTCCACTGTGTGCAGTGCCTGAAGCACTGTGCAGGGGTGCGGCTCACAGATTAATATAGGCCTATGGGATTAAGATGTTTGTATTTTAAATGTATACATTTACATCTGTAACAGGGGACATTATATATTGTGTTTTTGTATGTGTTCTTTTTTTATGTGGGAAAGATGGCCCCTGTGTTTTGGCCATGTGCTCAGCATGGGGCCTGTATCTGGGGAAAATATGTAAAAACCTCTTGACTCATTGTCCAGGGGCAGCAGAGGATTCCTCAGACTGATTTTTCGGAAGTGGAGTGTGGTGCTCCCTGCCTGGATAAGGCCAGGGTGATGTTATACAAAGGGATATAAGGGAAGCTAGACTGGTTTGGGAGCTGCCTTTGGTGCCTGCCACTGTAAGGGCTGAGAGCAAGCAGCAGGGCAAGCAGCAGGTGCAGGCAAGCCCTGATGAGGTAGTCACATGACTGCAGGAGAACCTATTTTTGCTCAGGCCCTCAGGGATGAGCCAGAAGTTTGTTGCTGGCCACTGGAAGAATGCCACCTGGCTGAGCTGCTGCTTAGAACATCCTTAGAGGTAAGGGCAGGAGCTATGGGGATGGCAGGAGGCTCCTGGTCCTGGGGCATGAGCGAAAACTATACCCTGCTGGGGAAGGATGGCTTGGTGGGACTGCCTGTGGTGGGGTAGTTCCCCAGAAATGCCAGGCCAATTGCCTCCCCAGTGAAAGGGGAGCAGGGGCACCTTATAACCCCAGCTCTCACTACCCTGTATGTAATTTTAGAGCAGAGACAAGAAGTGGGGCCAGACATGTCTGTGGACACCTGAGCCCATAGGGTATAAGACCCTGAGCCCCAGTGAGGAGGCATAGAGTTGGCCTCAGTTGGGGGGGGGGGGGGGGGGGGGGACACCGGGGGGGGAGCCCCAGTGAGGGGATGAAAGTGTGTGGAGTGGCCCACACAGAGTAGGGTGCATGGTAGCGCCTGAAGGGCTGTGTGTGGGGGGTCTGCACAGGTGGGCCTGAAGGGGTGCATCAGGGGGCATGTAGAGTAGGGTTGCTTAGGCAACCTGAAGGGCTACACATGGGCCAACTCACACAAGAGTGACAACCTGAGCAACTTGCCCCAGTGAGGGGATGAAAGTGTGTGGAGTGGCCCACACAGAGTAGGGTGCATGGTAGCGCCTGAAGGGCTGTGTGTGGGGGGTCTGCACAGGTGGGCCTGAAGGGGTGCATCAGGGGGCATGTAGAGTAGGGTTGCTTAGGCAACCTGAAGGGCTACACATGGGCCAACTCACACAAGAGTGACAACCTGAGCAACTTGCCAGGAGAGGGTCTAGTGTCTGAGTTGAGCCCAGTGTGAGGCATAAGGCCCATTGCTGCAGGGTCTGAAGGGCTGCGCATGGGCCAGCCAGAATGCGAGTTGGGTGCAAGGGAGATCCGAAGGGGCTTCACAGATCCATGGTGGGTTGGGAGTGGCCCAGTAAGGGGCAGTATGAATGAGACCCAATGAGAGTGGGAGGAGTGAATGAGGACCTGTGAGAGGGGTGGAGGGCAAGAATAGAATGCTAGAGGCCCAGCAGGGAGCAGAGTTTAGCCTGGCCTTGGGCCAGAGCTGTTATCCATTTGCAGTGCCATCTGTGAGGTGTGAGTCGTGGTACAGGGAAGGTCAGAGCCATGTATAATGCCCCAGGCATTGTGGCATTAAATGGGCAGGCTCTTGCATATTTACATCATACTGATTAAACAGCAAGTCGTGGCAGATGAGATAGGGAAGATTGTCCTAGACAGAGGGGTGGGCTGACATTGAGACCTGGCCCCGAGTTCTCCCCTGTCACAGGGCAGAGAAGCTGCCAGGGGCTGCTGAAGACAGAAGTCTCCTCCAAGGGAAAAGAAGTTGCATATAGCAAAAAGTAAACTTCAGGTAGAAGAGAGAGAGATGGAGAGAATTGTCCCTGTGTCTGGATATTCCTCTCTCCCCCTTTTTTCCTCTTTTTCTCTTTTGAGGTTTTAAGGGATTAATAGTAGGAGAAAGAGTATTGGGTCCTTGGGTTTCCTGGCCAGGATTTAGGCCTGGCAACTTAAACAGGGTTGGAACCTGGGAGTTTCTAATTCTGCCAGTTCAGGCCGGGGTTGAGGCTTGTAACTTTCTGCTCCCAGTGTAGCTGTGACCCAAATCCTGCAGTCCAGGCCTAGAGGATAGGCATGGTCTTTCTCCTTGTTTCTTTTGATAGTCCATTCAATTTAGTCAGCTGTGTGGTTGGACTTGCTGTAGCCATTAATCAACCTGGTTCCTTTGGAGTTTTTCTGAAGTTTTCATTTCAGCAGGCCATATTTTTCAGCCCAGATTGTGGAGTGAGTACATATTGTCTGGAGCCACAGTCACTCCCCATACACATATACAGTCTTTCCATGGAGCAAAGACTACCATGCCACTATCCCTCTGAGAGCATCAAGGGGCCCCTTGCACCGCTGAAGGACCCACACTCTCTAGCAGCTTTCCCTGGCACAGCACAACCTATAGACTATGTCATGTAGTTAATAGTGTTTCACAACGCATTTGGTGTTTTCTTCTGTTTTTTGTATTAAATCTGTTTTTTTGGTTACACTGCTTGTGAGGAAGGGGTTTTTGTTTATGTGGGACACCCTAGTTATTAATTTAGTGTTCCTAGATTTCTGGGTGGGGGCTTGAGCCAAAGTAAAATATATTTAGTGCCCCCAAAATTGAACCTGGAAGAAGGGTTACACATAAAATATCATTAGGTATGCATGTGGGTATATTGGATATTTAGACAACCATTATATTTGTTCCATTGCCCTCATACTTCACTTTGTCATGTGATTTAGTTATCATCTGAAAAATTGAATGACGATTGTAGGGACATGAGCACATTAAGATATGCAGTCAGCTGGAATGGTTGGTTCATAATTTTTTTTCTGAATAGCTCCTGTGCAGTCATGGGAAAGTGAATATAAGGCCTTGATATGGTTCATTGCTTTTTGCATATGTTGTGTGAAGCATCTACTCTCGATACTGTTATCTGACTGATGCCTTTTATGCCCTTTCTCCCTTTTTTCAACTGACATGCTATCAAATAAAGACAATGTCATATGTTAGTGTGGCCACGGAATGGGTGTATGCTTGATAGACTGCTGTTCTACAGAGCAGCTAATGCTTCGTTGCAAATCACACTACAACACTGCAACACTGCAATGAGTGCTGTAGATCACAGAAATATAAGATGGCTCTTCCTTTCAATAGAATATAATTAGCTCCATTGCTCATCTGTCATGCCCAAAGTACTGTAGTAACAGACAACAATCCATCTGTGACACCTCTCTCCTTCCCTTCAGGGCAACAGACTTACATGCTCTTTGTTACTATGGTAAAGTGCCCAATTCTAAGAGTGACCTTTGTCCTCTGCTTGGCCTTCATCCAAAATATTGTCCCCAAATATTGATACCTTACTTAAAAATCATATTGAGCAACCTGCTAACAGCAGTTCCATATGATCTCATCCAAAACAGCATACCTCCTTTTCTCCCTTCTTTCCTTTGTGTATTGCCATCTCTTGCTATGTGTCTGTTTACACTGTACATTTCTTACCAGTGTAACCCAGGTGGCCCCAAAGTGAGCAGGCACTCTATATAATGTAATGCAACACATTGTGGAACTATGGATGTGCAAAATTGGAATGGTTGTAAGTAAAACCTGTTAGTAGCTACCCCCCTCACCAATAGAAGGGGAAAGCTAGCAGGGCACACGTGCTGGGGGTGGAAACTGCAGTCTCCTCGTGGTTCCCTCCCACCTATCATGTCTCAATAGAGGAGGAACAGAAAGCAATGTCTTAACCAGGTACAAATTTAATATATGTATATATAAAAAGGTAGTGAACTAAAGTGAGTATTTACAGGTTACAAGTACATATAAGTATAACTTATATACACAAATGCAAACAGGTGAACATAATGGTCCCAAACACTATGAATAGGTAAGTACAACAAGTACAACACTCAAAAAATGTACAGCATGTATCAAACAATCAATAAACACTCCAAAATACGAGATGCAAGTGTTCTCTAGTGGTTCCCGTCCTCTAGGGGGTCTCTTCCTCCTGCCTCTTTATTGAGACTACCTTCCCTCGGAGTGTCACTCCCTGGTGGGAGCCCCATTACCCCACTGATTCACGTGTCCCAAGGAGCCAGGTAGGGCAGTGTTCATAAGTTCCCTGGCCTGGCTAATGTTTCTCCAAGGGAGGGCTCAGTTCCAGGCCTCAGGGAAGTGGTGTGACTTGCTCATGCATCACAGTGGCTCAATCCTTCTCATGGGGAGTTGTGGGCATGGGCTGCCTCATGAATGCCCAGGGCCATGCCGCTCTGAATACTGTTCCCTGTATTTGGGAACCACTCCATTCCCGGGGCCCTTGCAGACCCACTGCAGGAAATGGGCCCAGACTGCCTGGCCCCTCCTTCTCCAGGGCCTTATGCCCTGCAATGACTCACCCCACGGTAGCGCTGGCTCCCGTGCCCAACCTAACACTGTGGTTGGAGACCCAAGCTGCCTCGCTGCAGCTCCTAGGGTCCTGGTCCCTTGCAGGCCCTCCATACAGAGACACCTACACTGCAGCCTGGCCTCGTGCCGGGGTTGGAGACCTGAGCCACTTTGCTGCAGCTCCCAGGGTCCCGGTCCCTCACCGACCCTCCATGCAGCAACGCCTGCACTGCCAACTGCTTCTGTCCAGCAGCAGAATCTTTCAGGCTCTTCTGGGCAGCTGGATGCACTTGCTGGGCAGCTCTCCCTGCTCTTCTTGGCCCTGGGACCTCTCCCTTCTTTTTTCCTCTCTCTCTGACTGCTCAGCATGCTTGGCACGTAGCTGCTTATATCCCCTTCTGGGGCTCCTCCCCCAGATTTGAAAATGAACCAATCAGTGGGGCTGCAACTGCAGTTCCCAATTAAGTCTGCTTCTGCCCCCCCCACCCCACTTTGGAGTAGAGGGGGAGTGGACTCTCTTCCTGGCTCCTCCCCTTCCTGTCTCTGATTGGTGGGTTTTGCCCCACCAGTCGCATTTTCAGTCTCCTAAGCCTGGAGAGCCAGGCAAAGCCTGGGAAGCCCATCGCACCAGTATGGGTCCAGCAGCATTGTTTGTCATCTTCATTGTCAGACAGAGCCATGATGATTCTTAAGGAAGAGTTTTGTCACAGGCTAAGGTATGACTTGAACACAAGTATTATACAAACATCACAAGAAAAAAGGGTGACATTTCCCTGTCAGAAGACTTCTATATGCCTCAGAGCCAGAAGACTTACAGAAATGGAAATGAAGCTATTAACAGGTTTTATTTACAACCATTCCAGTTTTGCACACCCATAGTTACACAGTGTGTTGCATTACATTATTTAGAGTGCCTGCTCACAATTCACTACCCTTGATTTTTTTTCTCTCTCCTGGTTCTGGGATAGCGAAGTCTTGAGGAATGGAGATCACTCCTGTCACAATTTGCTATGGTAAACCAGTAAATGAAGAACATGAAACAGTAATAAATTCTGACAGGAGAAGCCACCCTCCCCTCAAATGTCAGAATTTGCCACTCCTGTACCAGGATATAGGCATAGAGGAGAGGTAGCAATTTCAGACAGATGGTATTCTTCCTCTTAGTTTGCTGCTACTCATCCTTCCTCATCATCTGGTCTTTTTGGCCTCATCCAGACGAGCAAGCATGTGCCTGTTGTGGTGTATCAAAGCAGTTTGAGATGCCACAAGAGGCACGCTGGGAACGAAAAAATGTTCCCCATGCTTAACATTTGCAGTGCAGACTCTAAATTTGATATTGGAAAATTCCGGTATCAAAAAAAAAAACGCTGAAAAAAGTGATGCAGGGCACGCTCCTGAAGCATGACCTGAAGCAACTAGAAGCTGGGTCCTCCAGAGAGATGCATTAGCATCCAGCCAGAGCATCTCTATGCCTCCCCCCTTCCCTTGCTGCTCCAGCACGCTGCCTCAGTGTGGGGCAAGGCTGCAGCAGTGGATCGAACCCAGGTGTGGGGTATTTTTAATTTATTTCAACATGTGGGCATAGATTCAGGTCCTCTCCTTTATTTTATACAAGCATTTCATTGTTGAGGTCTGTGAGCCTTGTCAAGGAAGGAACATGAAGGTGTCATCATGCCATGAGGAACTGTCTGCAATGCGGTGGCCCAAGTGATGGCGGTCTCTTGGAAATAGGTAAAGACAGTGCCTCAGAGGGAATTCTCCAGGATAATGACTTTACCAGTCTGAGACAGAGTAGGTTCAGGATCTGAGAGTAGGATAGGTGTTGCTACCTCCTGTTTGCTAAACCAAACTGGAATCTGAGTTTAGGTGTAGCAAAAAAGGGGTTAAAACCTACAGTGGTCATGATCTCTAGTACATGTAATGGTAGAGTGCTAGCACATGCATTTCTTGTTTGTGAGAGCAGGGTCAGATGTGGGGGGGAGGGGTACAGCCACTGGTGCACTTGCACCCCCCTTCAGTTCCTGCTTCACCCAAACTTTAAAATCAACACTTCATGACTCATTGGGATCTCCCTGATTCTTGTTAATCTCTCTCCACTCACAGATGTTAACAACCCTCTATCCTTTTTAATGGTCTTGATGTTCCACTATTCAAACTATCTTTCTTCTGCAGTTTTGCCCTCTGTTAACCATTCCTGGTAATGTTCCTCTTCTATTTCACAGCCGTGCTGACTGTTTTTAGCTCTAGCTAAAAAGTTTAACCCATCTACAGTAATATTAACTTAGGTGTAGAAATGACTGATGGTGAAATACTGGATGCACTGTCAAGATGCTTAAGAAGGCTAGATATTGTCCTATGAATCTGAATAAGAGACATGCATCTAACTGCAATAACTATAATGACACAATATCCTTTGACTATTTTGAATATTTTTTGCCAGTTTGTTGTGTTTTTCTTTAAACTTAATATACAAACTAGGATATCTTAAACTGAATAATATAGTGCTAGCCCTCCTAGTATATTAGTAAAGCTTCTAGTATGTCTTTAACTGGAGAAGCATATGTGTTGTGCTATATGTGATGATGTGCCACACCATCTGGATCCCCCCGCCTTTCATAATCCTAGATTCACCCATCTGGGAGAGCACTGCACAAAGTGGAGTGCTTGTGTCACATAGGCAGTGGATACCATAATTATGCACTTCCTGGTTATTTAAATTCAGCCACTGTCCACATCCTAGGGTGGGAGGCAGCAGTAGTGGGCATCCTTAGCTCTGTATTAATAAAGTTTTGGGGCAGTTACATTTCTCTTTCATGTTAAATAACTTCTAACCTCTCAGCATCCCTAAAGCCCAGTTCTGCTCTCTCTCTCCACTGCCACTGGTCCCATGGCACTGATTACCCCAGCCACCAAAGGCATTGTTACACATTTTTCTTCACTGCCATTGCTACATATCCTCAGTTCAGGGGCTGCCTCTATTAGTCCAGCCCAATTTAAGTTCTTCTTCCTCATCTCTTTTTACCATGGAATGGCGAACATCAGCTGGGGCTTCCACAGATCGAGTTGCCAGAGAGAGGATGCAGACTGATGTAGAGTCATTATGATTGTGTTGAAGGGAAGTAGACATGGATGGGGGCATAGATAATAGAAGTTATATGGGCAAGGCTGAAGCCCCCCTGAGCCTGAACAACTTTGATCTCTTCCTTTACACTTGACTCCCTTTACTTTGCTCTTCTCTAGAAACAGCAGCATCAAGGAGCAGGATAAGTCAGGTCCATCTACTCCACTGATGGATACAGCATGATTTAACCCACAATGATTATTTACAATTTTACCTGTGTGATATAAATTCACCAAAATACAGTTTTGGTTTGGAACCCTCCAATTGTGTTATTAATACATTAAAATGGATAAGATATAGGGGTTTTTTTAATCTGTAAAACAACACAATTTGGGGAGAAAAATATGCTATAATTGATTGCAAACTTCTTTACTACATAGAAACATTACTAAGCTTAAAGTTTCCACATCATCATTTTATAGCATGGCTATATGAATGCATTTCTGGAAAATTTTAATCATTACTTTGGGGTGTGCTCATTTATTAGGTGTTAATCTTGTCTATTCACTAGAATAAAGGAATCATTAGCCCAGTGTAGATACATCAGTGAAAATCCCTAACAAATGTAATTCTTTATTGCTGCAGTTCAACATATTAGCTGTCATAATAATCAATAGTATAGGACAAAGGCACTGGGAATTTACAATAATGCTTCTACATCCATGTAGATATACCATTTATTCAGGGGAACTAGGACAAGGGTTAAGACAATGTGCTCTTCTGTAGAACTGAACTATTACTGGAAAAACTTTAAAAGTTCTAATGTGATTTAGTAGACAAAGTCCCATAGAAAGAAACTGAAATTTATCTGCCCAAATCAATAGGCACTTCTTAAAATGTCATTGAAATATATGCTATATAATTCCCACCTAGCAAAGTTAAATTTCTTTTTTTTTTATTCTTTTATTGATTTGAATGTGAGTGCAGCACATAGAACAAATTCACAAGTTAACTGCCCATAGTCAGTTAAGTAGGTGAGGGGTGACTTCTGCTTTAAGCATCTTGTATGACTTTGTGTAGGGCTAGATCCAAAAACATCTTAGGGCCTGGACATGTCTCATTTACACCAGTGTAATTTACATTGATTTTGTATTCTGATGTACTGGGACATGGCATGGAGAAAGGAGGAAGTAGGCAGAGTAGCAGATGACAACAGGTGCAGTTACTATGCCCTGCAGATAGTTGACGGGGAGCATATAGAAGTCTGCTTGCCAATAGGAAATGGCAATAGCTCCCAATAGCTGCAGAAACACACCACCTGTCCTGGACCAGAATCCAGTGAGCTTTGAGCATGAAAAACTGAATTTCTATAGAACTTAGGTTCTTCCAGGATTAGGTTTCAGGATCACAGTTTTAGCCTTGGTTGCCTACATTCAATGTAAACTGCACCATTTTTTGGACCTAGCTTTTATTCTCTTTTTGCTTCAGTTGTCATTTGTAAAACAGGAATTAATAGCACTTCCCTGCTGGACTAGTATGCTATGAACATAACAAGATGGAAGATTCTGAGGTGCACAGATACTGGTCCGAAGAATGCAAACTATACCTACAGTATGGGAAGGGGGGCCATATTCTGGAAAGCAGTGCTTCTGAAAAGGATTTAGGGTTTGCAGCAGGACAAGCAACTTAACATGAGTTCCTAGTACAATGCTCTGACAAAATGGATAAATGTAGGGGTGCAATGATAGAGATTTTTGGGGACAATACCAATACCCGATATTTAAGGAGGCATATTGGCTGATACCGATCCAATTTCTGATCCAGCTGCCTCCAGCTGGTAAGTTTGGTGTGGTGGAAGAGAAAGGGGGTGGGAAAGGGCTTAGGGGGGGCAGATCAATGCCCCCCACAGTGAGGGAGGGGGCAGGGGCAGGCAGGTGGGGTGGGGGGGACCCGGAGCAACATCTCATGGAGGGAGAGGTGGCTCCCACAATTGCCTGCAACCCAGGAGGGCACAGGGGGTGTGTGCCCCCCGGATCTGCATGTGGTGGGCTGCAGCCAGGGCTGAGCAGGGCTCTTCTTGGCATGGTCTGGGCTCGGAGTGGATGCCAGTGGCGCCGGGAGGAGACTGCATCCATCTCAAATTTTGCTGCCGCTCCACTCTCAGCACTGACACCACCAGCTGCAGCCCTGGCTCTTTCTGGAGCGTGGGTGGAGGCGGGGCATGGAACCAGGGCTGTCGGGCAGTTGGCAACAGCTGCACTGGGAGCGGAGCAGTGGTAAAATCTGGGGTGGATGCAGCATCCTGCCAGCACCACCGGTGCCTGCTCTGAGCCCAGCCCCTGCTGAGAAGAACCCCACACAGCCCCAACCGCAGCCCACCCCACCCTGCACAGATCTGGGTGGCAGATGCTCCCCCTGTGCCCTCCCAGGGTGCAAGCAGCAGCAAGAGACACACCTTCCCATGAGCCATGGCTCCGGGCCCCTTCCCCACGCCGCCTGGGCAGCACCTTCCCCTTCCCCTGCCCCCTCCCTCCCTGAAGGAGGCATTGATCTGCCCCCCACGTCCCTTCCCTCCCCTTCACCACACTGGACTTGCCAGCTGGAGGCAGCTTTGCACGCTGCCAACTGTGCTTCTCGCGGCCTGAGTGCTGTGCTGCAGCTGCGCACAGAACGGGCATTTATCAGCCCCATCAGACTGATATTTAATACAGCCAGTTTTCTTTATATTGGTACCAATCCAATATCTGATCAATGTATCAGTGCACCTCTAGATAAATGCAGTCCTTGGATGTATATAGAAGGGGGTAGGGAATAGGAGTAAGGAGCTGATTTACCCTTTGTATTCAGTACTGTAAAGAATGCTGTCTTTGTTCTTTAAATGGATTTTGAACAAATAGAGAGGATGTAGTGACATAACTAAACATTTGGGAAGTAAATTTTACACTTGAGTAGAGATATGAAAAATAGGAAAATTATACCAGTCTAAGCTAAGGTGTGAAGTTAACCAAATGCAGTTATCCCAGTAGAACTGCCTATGTGGGCATAATTATTGCAATATGAGTACCTTTTTTCAGGTTATTTTATATTACTTTGGAAGGCGTTTATACTGATTAAAGCAACAAAACTGGAATATATACCACATAGGATATTTTCCACTATAACTATACCTGCATTACTATTAAAAATTCCTGGTATAGACAAGTCTTATGGGACGCCTGTACATGAGCACACTGTAATTATAGCACATTGGAGCTGACTTGATTAATTGCGGTAATAACTGCACTCTAGCAGACTCCAGTGTCTCATGTATCAGTGTCTCCATGCCTAAAAATGGTGGTGGGGGCGTTTTAACTAAAGTTAAAGCTCCCCCACTGCCATTTTTAAGCATAGGGACGCTGATACACAAGATGCTCCAGGCACTTTAATTAGAGAGCCACTCTCCAAAAGCTGCTCTAATTAAAGCGCCCCCAAGCCCCCCGCCCTTCCCCCCACCACTCCTGGAGCATGTGTATAAACATCCATGGTGCTAGAGAGAGAAACAAAACAGGGGTTGAAACTGGTTGGCGAGCCAAAAGAATTGGAGAAGTGTTGGTGGTAATCCAAGAAACCACACCATCTTGAAGCTCTATGATTATAATGAAAAGAAACTTGGGTTATAGGGAAAAAAGGAAAGAAAAATTAGAAATAAAAACTGTAAGTAATGAAATCGGACAATTATACTGGAAAATAGTATGAGATTGTTCAGCTACTAAAGTCACTTATGTTCTGTGATTATTTACTATTAAAACCATATATTAACTAATATAATGACATCCATCCGCCCATGGGGACCAAGGTAAATGATGGTGTTCTAAGGACAGTCATTGGCATACAAATAGTTTTGAAAGAAAATAAATAAAATGGTTTAAGAGGAAATATCTGATGTGTCTCAGATATTTCCCTTTATATGTATCGTGCAAGTATCACTTAATAGGTATCTGGCCTTGTGGTGAAAGCACAGAGGATGAGGAAGTAAGAGCCCTTATTCCTGTCCTGAAGCTGCCACTGATTCATTGTGAACATGTGTGCCCCAGTTTCTCCACTTTCATCTGTGCCCCAGTTTCTCCAGTTTTAAGACAGAAGCTGAGTGTTATTAGGCTGAACTTTTTTCTTTTTTTTACAGTTCTTGCAATCAACAGACAGAAGGTGTGAGAGTTGTATGTAATTCTTTCTCTCCTATGCAAAAATGAAGACAATGCATCATCATTTCAGTGTTGTCTGCCACATTTCTTACTGTTGGAAAGCATTTAAAAACATCTTCATAGTATCACAGATTTTAAGGCCAGAAGTGACGACAGCAACCATGAAGTCTCATTCCTGTATAACATACAAAATAATTCTTGCATCAAACCTTTTTTTGTATGATTGAGTTACAGCATGCCATGTTCACTCATTCAGCCATTATATCCTTCACCCCCATTAGAGCAGATTGTCATAACTCAGACAGATCCAGGCAATTTTTCAAGTAATGTAAGAATTTTCCCACTTGTGAGTATATGGCTTGGCTACAGAAGATTTGTTTCTGCATCAAAATAGATAAGGTGCCTTCAAGAAAATGACCTTTACTATCCCCTTCAAGATACACTATTGGCTTGAGCCAAAGTCCACAGAAGTCAAGAGGGGTGGGGGACCTTTATGTCAGTTTTAATGGGTTTGGTATCAAGTTCAGCCACAAGATGGATCAGACGCTTTGTCACCTGTAAATGCAATATATCTTGCACCAGGCATGCTGAGCAGCACAAAAGAGTGCTCTGTTATAGCAGTAGTGGCCAGTATTAATTTGGGGTCAGCTTCAAAGCCCATTGTGAATAATGGGAAGTGTGGTGTACATGCTGCTATGGGAGAATCAAGCCTGTAGCACCAGGCATTGGGGTGATCTTAAGATACTGACTTTGATCAATAAAGTCCTAAATAACCAGGGAGTTTCTTATCTGTGAAACTGGTTACCCCTAGTGCCTTTAATTACATGATCACATGTCTTTTTCACAGGCTCTCAACCTCATTCAATTTAATGAAAGCATGGTACTGAATTACAGGGAAGCTTTATCTCTTTTGTTTTATGTTTAAGCTTTATGTTTTGTTTTATCCTTACTGTTCAAAGTGTGTCTTTAGTCAGTGCATACTATCCAAAACCTGATCTGAAGAAAGAATTATTAATTTCTTCACTGGCCTTTCTGTGCTACTTATCATTATATTTAAGTGCCTCAGAAACATTAAATAATTTATTTTCATAGCCTACTCCCAAGCCCTCATACGAAAAGAAGTATTTTTATTACCCTAGTGCAGGTGGCAAGCTGAGGTACGGAGAGATTCATGTCAAAAGTATTCACTAATTTTGGATGCCCATGTTGAGGCATATAGGACTTGATTTTACTCTAATTAGCATGATATAGTACTGGACATGTAAAGATTGGATTTCTTGTTGATTTGTTTGCAGTTGTGAGAGCTCACCTCTTCTGCAAATCAGACACTAGGGGTGTGAATAGACGAAACAATTTTTCCCATTTATGCTGATGCAACTGTGTTTGCATGAGCTGGGATTTCCCGCCGTTCTAAAAGTCCATTTAACGCCTTTAACACTACTCGGAGATGTGTTATTTTGTAGCTCTCCCCAGCTATGGATTTGTTTTGTCCAAACAGCCAGCAACTCCAAAGACTTCTAATTAATCCCCTTCACCACGAGGTGGCACTGTGTTCTGGCCTTTAGCCAGTAGGTGCATCTGTGTGTGTTTATTTTTTTAACCCTGGCTCACTTCTCAGTCCTCACCCCTCCCTCCTCCTTCACAGCACACAGAATTCGGCTCAGAATTCAGGTATGATTTTTTTTTTCTTTTAACATAAAGAAATAGTGGAGGACCCCAATACCCTCCAAATTATTTACTATCCCCTCTTAATTCTTCCGCCCCTTCTCCCCCACCTATAGTCTATGTCCTCCCTCCCTGTGTACCCTCCTGTCCTCCTTCCCCTACCCATGTATCCTCCACCTGCGCCCCACCCACCATGTGCTGCCACTGCAGCGGGCATAGCTCCTAATGACAGCTGCAGCAGCATCACCATAATGGTAAGTTTTTTGCAAGTAGTTTGAAACTTTGGAGTGAGTGGCTACATGACTTTCTTCAATATTACAAACTTTCTGAACTTTATCATATTCCATTTCAGAACCATGACCAATAGTCCACGTGCAGGACACTGTCTGTCAGACCCAATGCCCAGGATATGCAGTGACCCAGATGATATTTAGGTATCACACCAACCTTTTGGTATGTGTGGGTGGTCTGGGAGGGCTAGAGACCTGTTTTTCTACTGTGCTCCAAACCTCGCTCCTCTTCCTCTTTTTCATCTTTCCCTCCTCCCTGCAGAAATCTTTTACAGGTGGAACCAGTGATTGAAATGATGAATAACCTACCTACCAAAAAGTTGAGATAGATAGATAGATAGATAGAAAAAAAGATGAGTTTGAAGTTTTAATTTTTTTTAATTTTTTATATTTTGTATATCTTTTATATTTTATATTGTAAAGGTGCTGGGGAGAAAGATCCCCTTTTTTATATTCCTTTCTGTTATCCTTATGTATTTAAAATCTTCACCTCAAGCTGCGGACAAGCAATATTCGTGCCATGGGTGACACTGTGTGTGTTAAGGTGCAGCGGCGTGACAGCTGCAAGGATGGTGGCCCCTGCTGTGGCCACAACGCCTGCAGCTCTGCCAGCTGTCGAGGAGATGGGTGCAATGGGGTCTTTGGGATCATATACTGGTGGAGACAGACCAGACTGACTGACCAAGCATAGGCGGGTACAAGTGACAAGGTTTTTGGGGTGACTGTACCCAGGGGAGACTCCCAGTGAGAGGCGGGGAGCAGGGACAGGGGAGGCCAGTTTACATGTGCCTCCTGCTGTAATACATTAGGAAAGACATTATGGGGGATATACTGATATTTGACTTCCCCTACTGAAATATGTGGGGAATGACAGGAGACTTAACTTGCTCAAAAGTGCCATGTTGTGCAAGCACAGACACGCCTCACCAAAAATAAGCTGCATTAACATTTTCAGGCACTCTACATTAATGCCTGTTTCATCTATACACACCCTACGATCTCAATTAAAGCCCCATAAAATGAGGAACACACTGTTGGTGGCCATCTGTGAAATGTTTGGTTCAAGTTTGGAAAAGTTTGCCTAGCATTGCAAAGGACCTCTGGGGCAGAATCAGGAACAGAAATCAGTTTGCCAAGACAATATTAACCTGTTTTAATCCTGAGAGCAAACTTTCTCTTTCTGCAATCCTCTGCTTCATTCACTGTTGTGAATTTGGCATCTTTAAAAGAAGCAGGGATTCTGAAGACAATTGCCTCCTTCTGTACGCAACCCTAATTCATCCCCAAAGGTGAACCCGGTATAGCAAATGAGGCAGAAGTTCCTTGGAGAGCATAACATGAGATCATGACATTAGAGATTATATAACAGTGCAAATGTACCAGGGGGCCAAATTCATATTGGCTCTTCATCCAATCTCAGTTTCTATTGCTTTTATTGGCTCTCTGTGTCCCTCACTTCCCTTCCTGGCTCTCAGTTCCAGTCTCACTGTTCTGTCAGCCTCCAGTTCCAGCCTCTCCTCCCTGTTTTTTATGCAAATAAAAACTCAAATTTACCTCCTCAATGCCTTAAGCCCTACTCTTGTCCTGTAATATGATTTCCTCTACCATTGTGCCTGGGTACCAACAGAGAGATCTTTGAAAACACAAGAACGGCAGGATGAACAGAGGCACAACAGTTCCAGCACCTTGCCCCAGTCTAACCCAACATGGTCAGAAGCACCCATTATGGAGGAAATCTAGGTTTGCTTTAGGAGCCCTGGCCTACATAGAGCATGCTCAGTTGCTCTGTGTGAATGGGACACATGAAGTTCTGGCACATACAAGAGCTGCAGCAGGATGAAGTACATGCAATTGCTTTCTGGGAATGGCATGTGGTTGTTGCTATGCCCTAAGAGAAGCTGGAGGGTGCCCAATGGAGGTGCACATTTCATTGATTTTAGCTGATTTATAACCCTTTGCACAAAAGGCTAAAACTTGGCCAAATTTGCCTGGATTTTCATGAGGATGGCACAAGGCTCATATTGGCCAAAAGACCACCTCCTGGCAAATTTCAAGTGCCAGCTTTAAAGCTTCAGGTTCAAGAGGTTTCCAGAAAGAAAAAAAAGTTTACCACAACTATTGTAAGACTAGCAAACAACATGGTTTCCTTTTGAAGATAGCCAACAGTTTTGGCTATTTCCCAAAATAATCCAACTTTCTACAGCACCCAGCATGGAAAATTTCATCCCAAATGGTAATATTTGGCAAAGGCATAAGTAAATTAAAATAAGGTCTGAGACCAACCTTAATAGCAAGCTGTGCTACCAGCCTTGCCTATAGTGAATAATATTCCTAATACACTCACCATCAGAGTCCCATCCTGCTGCCACGCAACTCCTCCTGCCAACACTCTTCTCACAAGTAACAGAGGGAAGATGGGTGATGCTGGGCATTTCAAAAGCTAACACACTTGCACTGATACGAATCAATCTGGGCAAGTGAGTTCTAAATGCCCAGGACCCCAATGGAGAATGTCCTTCCAGTTGTTTCTTCTCTCTAGTAGTAGCAGGGCTTCAAAATGCATTTCAAAATGCATACACTAAAGTGATCTGAATTAAGGTTATACAGATTATTTTAATTATAGCATTTCCTAGCTTTTGAATTCCTAAGTTTGCAATTATAATAACACTCCTTCAATGTAATGTTTTGCATGTGTTGTATTTACCTTGTCCACAGGGTTTTTGGATTTGATTTTGAGGTAAATGATGGGTCTGTTTACATGCATGATTTTTTTAAATCACTCTCAAGGGCACCCAGAGCTTTGGAAAGTAGTCATTTATATGGAAGGAAACATCTGAATAAATAAATAAAGTACACAGTGTCTGCAGAGAAGAGATGCTGGCAGAATGCCTCTGCAGAGCACCCTACACAGAACTGGCAATTCACAAGCCAACCTGAGCCATCCATCTGGCCATGGGAGCAATGGCGAAAGTAACTCTTGGCCCTATTTCTCCATCTCTTCTGCTCTGTTAGCTTGAGGTCTTGCCACTCAGAAGGTTGGCAGCCTGAGTGCTTAGGGGGCTTGCTACCATCTGCTTTGCAGTCAGTGTAACGTCTTCATCTTGAAAAAAGTCTGGGCTCTAGTCATAGGAATCTCACTTTTCCCCACTGGTAGGCAGTATGGTGTAATAGGTGGCATTTAAACTGATCAGATATAGGAGGGGCCAAAACACAATGGAAGTCCTGAATACACCAAAGAGCAGATGCCAAAGAGACAAAGTACCTGTCACAGTTTGGTATGGTGCTTGCTGGCTAAGGAAACAAAGTCAGTAACACTATATTGTAGAAGATAGGCTTAATCAGAAGTTTTTGGGCTCCCTATTAGGGCTGTGTGAAGTTTGGTCCCTGATTCAATTCAGCAGAGATTCAGCCTGATTTGGTGGCTGAACCTCTCAGTCCAAACTGAATCAGGAAACCCTTTAATCTCTCCAAATTGAATCAGAACCCTGTGAATCGATTCAGAGAGATTCGGAAAGATTCAGTGATTTGAACATAGACACGGCTTTAAGTGTTTTTTCTACATACCTCAAGGTACCAGGTAGCTTGTGAATGCTGAGATGCTGGGGTAGATGGAGTGTCTGACAGGAGCATGGGAGCAGTCCTCAGCGTGCTTGGCAACAGATCCAGAAGTGGACCAGAAGCACCAGAAAGCGTGGTGACAGGTGCCTCCTGGGTTTGGGGGGGCACCCGGGTTCCCCCACGGCCAATCGCTAAGCCAGGGGAGTTTCGGGGGGGGGTGTCCTGTGTGCTCCCCAGCAGACTGGGAAGTAAAGTGGAAGTACTTCCAGTCCACTTCCAGGTTGACCGCCAAGCATGCAGGGCTCCCCTGCACTGGGTTTCTATCACCTCCCAGAGGATTTGGAGATTTTTTTTAAACCACATTGTAAAAAATTCCTAAAATGAATCTATCACAGTCTTCAAAGTTTCCCAGCCAGTGTCACCAGAGTTGGAGCCTCTCTAGCCTGTGCCAACTGTCCTTGAACTACAAAGGACCATAAATCTGTTCCCGTGACATTTCTGACTCAGCTTGGGAGTTCTTCGCTTAAATTGTCTGTGGCAAAGTTCAAGTCAGTATTAGAGAGCTGTATATCAGCCTACTGCTGTTCAGTCTTTAAAGAAAAAAACCTATTTCCCTACTGTATAAATTTACTATGTAACAATAGCATTTTAGACTGCCAGCCTTCAAACACCTATGAACGCACCTGATTTTATGCCTGTGAGTAGTCTTGCTGGCTTTAGTTGACTGCTCATATGAATGAAACTAAGAGCTTATTAGGTACCTTTTGCAGAATTAGAGCTTCAGTCTTTTACAAAAGAATTAAACCTCTTTTGTTTAATTTTTATTGTTTAATTTTCAGTTCAAAACTGTTTTTAGGGTTGCAGCAGAGTGGCAGAGAGGAGCAAGGCTCTATACCCCTCCCTTGACCCCATCCGTTCCCCACTGCAGGGCAGTGAATGGAGAGACTGCTGGCTGGTGGTTTGGGGAGAAAACCCAGCCTGGAGTGAGACTTGAAGTAGCCCTTCAACCTTATTGGAGGGGCACTTATCAGAGGGGCAGCAGACTGGCAGCTGAAAAGGCCCAGGAAAGCCCTGGCAGCAGAAAAGCCAGGGGGACTATAAGAAGCAGCTGTGGTGACTGGAAGGAGAGAGACAGAGGGAGAGAGAGAGAAGGCGCCCAGCTGCTACACTCCTGGATGGGGCTAAGAGGAGTGAAGGGCTCCTGTTTTTTTGTTACTTCTATTTCTGTTGGATACCAGTGGATGTGAGGGGAGTATAGCTGTGGTGGAGTTCCCAGTCAGTGGTGCCCTGTTTTAAACATACAGGACAACCAAACCAGCAAGTCTGGCCAGCCCTTAAAAGGAAAGGCCCCAACTTGAGCTGTGACTACTGAGAGTGATAAATCCTGCCTGCTGGAGAATAATATGTCATAACAGTAAACTGTCTCCTATTATGTGAATTAAAAGTTAACAAGTCATGGTGGGCAAGAAAGACAAGAGGCAGTGGCACCCATAGGCCAATTTAGGTCAGGGGAGTACCCAGTCTTGGGCACTTACCTCTGATGCATCCACAAGGGTCAGAAAACCATTAAGTTGCTCTGGAGTTCTCAAGTCCTGTTCTCTGCAATTACAAAAACCATGTCATGACATCCCTTTCATAAACTCATCAAACTCCATCTTGAAACTGAGTTGTGTTGCTTGTGCCCATCATTTCTTTGAATTTTTTTTTCAAGAACCTCATGCCTCTGCTCATTAATTAAAAATCTACCATTTAAACAGGGATTAAGAGGCTGATGCACTACTGATCAAGCAATGTTTGGTGAATTAATTACCAGAGTGTGTCATGTATTGTGATTTGTGGTTGATAGTTTTATGTATTTTAGGGATGTCATTATCCTCTCCAGAGTTTCCACTAGGCAAACACAGTAAAGTAACAATTTTACTGCCAGATTCATGACTTCTGACTATTGCCAAATTTATATCTGGAATTTTTCATTGGCATCAATGGGATTATAATCATGACCAAGATTACTCAAGTGAGCAAGTGTTTGCAGGATCTAGTCCATTTTACTTAGAATGATGTTTGATATTCTGAAAGATGCAGGGCAGAGGTGCTCAGATATTTGACCAGGGGATAATGACTGAGCATCTGTAGTCAGGAGCAAGGGGGGAACAAATAGGAAATGGGTCCTTGGATACTGGACGTGGAATAAAACAGGCCATGTCAGGATGATTAAATGGATTTGATGCTGCCTGAGACAGCAGGAGAGAACCAGAAGCTGAGACTTCTGGGAGGCCTAATTAGACTGCATCTAGGGAGGGATGTTCCAATATTAGGAGCAGTAAGGCAGTGGAGTCATATAACAAGAGGTGACAAATGTCTGAGATGGAGTTTAGCAAGTGAAAAAAAGATAAGAAAAAAAAACTAAGCTGTTTTGGACAAGATTATAAAAGTATCTTGTCTACTGGTTTTCAGAGGGAGATGATGGGGCTTATAGGTAGTGGAAATATCTCAGTGCTACTTAGAATACATCAGTTGGAAGGACTAAGATAGAATACATCAGCTGGGAGGACTTTGTCTTTATACTAAAGCCTGTTTGGATCTTGTAAAGCTTCTGTGCAAAACCGGCAGGGTGGACATTAATGAATATAAACTACAAGAAAGAGTGAAGGGATTCCAAATGTTGCAGCAGCCCCAATGAAAAAAAAATGAGTTCATCCTAATTACTGTTATTACAGTGACTATCAAGAGAATTAATATATGTCAATTAATTGTCATCACTGGCAACTTAAATTTCTTCCAGGGCATTTGATGTTTTTTCTCCCTTTTCTTTACTCTCCCATCAGCTGAAAGAGACAGTCAGCTTGATATCTGGTCACTTAATCATGAATTAAAATTTGTCTTTGTTCCCCCTTGCCAATTTGTGCTTTTTACAATTACATATTTTGATTTTCAACAATTTTTTCTCTCCCACACACAGAATCCAGATATGGAAAATGAAGCATATTAAAATGTGAAGATGATTATAGGAAATTTTCTGGCAAACATATTAGGTAGATAAACTGGTAGATATATTTCTTTCTAATTGCTAATTCTGTGTGTCTAATTTCTAATTCTGTGGCTCTGATTCAGCATGGTACACATGTCACTTTATGTGCATAATCTCATTATTTTATTAGACCTATGCACATGCTTACAGGTGTATCTGTGGTTAAGTTTCAAGCTGAACTGGATATTACCTGTAATACTAATACTAATCAGTAAAAATATAAGCAAAAGTACTTAATAGTGCTTATAAATTGATAGTGCTTAAAAACTCAGGCTTAAACACTGAGGAAGACCAGAATGAAAAGAATAATACAATGTTATGGACAAGAATCGAAGTTTCAGCTATTTTTTTTCTCTCTTTCATACTTAATAGAACTAGATTTTACAGGGAAAAAAAATTATATTTTTGTTCCTTATCAACTGGGAGTAGACCTCTGATAAGGGCAAGGATTTCTACAGCAGGTATTTTGCATTGAATTTAAAGTGAAAATAGAGCCTTCATTAAGGTTTATTTTTAATTTTTGAGAACTACACTATAAAAAAAATCTTTGCTCCATGATTACAGCTTTTTCATGATTAATAACTACAGTTTAATCCATTTATTTCTGTTTATTAATTCATCTTCTACAGCCCACAGTCCATTATTTGGTTTAATATCCTCTTTTCAGCAGATGGTTATCAGTTTTTATTTTTCTATTACTTTATCTATATTTGCTATTTAATGCCTTCTCTGCTTTAAGCCCCAATTTATTTTCTAAATGATTTTTTCAGCATTTTGCAATGGAGGAACTGTTGTACATATGTAGACTTATCCAAAGAATCTGAAGTCCAATTTATCCTGTTGCGTTGGACAATAGAGGGCCTGTTGGTATATCTTGTTGTGAGGCTAGAAGAGACACCTGTTGTGTTTCCCTGAGGTATTTTGAGCCTTTTTTCTGAACTACTTCTGTGACTGGGTGAGTCCTTCTTCCTGCCTGAGTCCTCCCTGTGATATTCATTTGACTTCAACTGTTTCTCTCTATCCTGCACACAGCACCTGTTACATAATAACGAGTTACAGAAGTCAGCAAAAGTTAAAGGCAAACTATAACTAGGCCAAACAAAAAGTTCTGCTGATACCATCCATTTACTGAAAAAGAAAAGACAAATGGACTAGAAAATGAATGGACCAACAGTGGGATGTCAGAACCCCTTAGTGATGGGCAAAGTGCTGGCAATCATTCCTTTTTGGGCCCGTTTAAAACATTTGTAGTGAAAAGTCTGTGTTGTCTTAAAGCAGCAAACTCCATCATAATGGCATCAGACACCACCGTGGCACCACTGGGCCTTCATTGTCTTGGTCCTGAAAGGCATCTTGACCAAACCCTGTCACCCTTTCCTCATGTGGTCCTTTTTCTCTTCTCTTTTCTCTCTTTTTGCCTGCTGTTTAATAGGGATCTGGCTTAGCTAGCCAAGACTGCATCTCTTGCAACACTGTTGTAAGCCCCTGATCACTGAGGCAGCTAAAGGCAATGCCTGAAACAGTCCAACTCTGTTGCAAGTCTGCCAGATGTTGGAGTGGCTGATGAAACCATATGCTGGGCTTGTATTTCTTCAGCAGTGATGTTGCAAGTAAGAATCAGCACCAGGGATGGAAGCTGCATATTTCCTCTGATGTTCTTTTCCCTCCCTCTTGTGTGTAATTATCTTGTTTTATTTTCAAGCAAGCAAAATTGGAGTCCAATAGCAAGAACAATTACCACCATTTTGCTTCAATTCAGATAGCTTTCTTTTCTCCAAGAAGCACAGTAAAAGCCATCTATAACACCTTCCAAAAGTCTGTCAAGCAGGGGTTTATCAGTATCTGGAGTGGTGACTGGCAAAATGTAGGCTCTGATGTTGGGGAGATACAGTGTATGAAAAGAGTCCATGAGTATGAAAAGGAATACCTACTTAGCAAAAGTAGGAAAAGAAAAAGTGCTCATTGATAGTGACCAGTCCTAGGACCCAACAACTGATATTGTTTTCTGCCTCTGCCACTCTTCTTGCCTGCCTCCCAACTCCCACCTGGCAGGGCACAGCACCCAGGTCTTCACCCCACCAATACTTGACTGGCTTCTGGGAGAGCTGCTCAGGCATGGGCAGCCAATTGCAGCAGGAAAAAGACTCTGGACTACATGTTCCACAATGTCCTAGACCAACATGGCTGACAAGGTGAGGTCTACTGTTACTGCCCCTCTCTCAGGGGCAATCAGCACTCTTAGCCAGTGCTCCACTCACCCCCTGCAGTTAAGCTATTGGAAGGTGGGTATGACCGATCTACCACACATCCTTGGATTTGCCACTGACCTGACTCAGCCCTCATCATGGTGACAAAATTGTCATTGAAGTCACTGGGAGTTTTGCCTGAACATAGATAGTAGGACCTCAGTGTCAGTGGTTCAATGTCTAGTTAATTCCCCAGGGCTTGGTCGATGGTCTTGTATTGTTTAATATCTTCATTAATGATTTGGACAATGGAAGTTGGCTGCGTCTTCTCCACCTGCACTCATTGATTGCCAGTGGTAGGACTGAAGTTAGCTCAGAAACATTTTAACACAGTCTGTTTCCTTGAGCTCCTGATACAGGACACAAACTGGTCAAAACATGTTGTTTAGGACTCCTGCTGCTCAGTCAGGTGTCCATACATCACTGCCTCCCTTGTCATCAGCCTGACTCCTGTCACTCTTTCAGTGAGCTGACTTACCTTTTTCCACACACACTTGGCATATGCGCAGTGCCACAGGAGGTGGTCAATGTTCTCTGCTTCTTCTTGGCAGGTCTTCCTGGGGCAATTGGTTTGAATCCCTCGTCCCTCCCTGTACCGCCACGCCCTCACTGGGAGTACTTGGTGCGCTATCAACCAACTCATGTCCCTGTGGTCCTTGCAGAGGTCTTTGTGGAACATCCTGTTCTGGATGGCTTGGCAGTCCTCATCAGGGAGCGTCTCCACAGTTTCATAGATTCATAGATTCATAGATGTTAGGGTCGGAAGGGACCTCAACAGATCATCAAGTCCGACCCCCTGCATAAGCAGGAAAGAGTGCTGGGTCTAGATGATCCCAGCTAAATACTCATCTAACCTCCTCTTGAAGACCCCCAGGGTAGGGGAGAGCACCACCTCCCTTGGGAGCCCGTTCCAGACCCTGGCCACTCTAACTGTGAAGAAGTTCTTCCTAATGTCCAATCTAAATCTGCTCTCTGCTAGCTTGTGGCCATTATTTCTTGTAACCCCCGGGGGCGCCTTGGTGAATAAATACTCACCAATTCCCTTCTGTGCCCCCGTGATGAACTTATAGGCAGCCACAAGGTCGCCTCTCAACCTTATCTTGCGGAGGCTGAATAGATCCAGTTTCTCTAGTCTCTCCTCATAAGGCTTGGTCTGTAGGCCCTTAACCATACGAGTGGCCCTTCTCTGAACCCTCTCCAGGTTATCCGCATCCCTCTTGAAGTGAGGCGCCCAGAATTGCACGCAGTACTCCAACTGACCAGCGCCCAGTAGAGGGGAAGTATCACCTCCTTGGACCTATTCGTCATGCATCTGCTGATGCACAATAAAGTGCCATTGCCTGTCTCTGTCTCTGACTGCCTTCTGTATCTTTTTGTGGTTGGGCAGTCACCAGGCTTTCCTTCTGTAACCCATACTTGCTCTGGAACTTGTTGCTCCATGGTGTGTACACCCCCCATCTCAGAAGGTGACCTGCCAAGAACTTTACTAGACAGGCTGTTTTGGTCTCTGGCCCAGTCGCCAGCTTACAAATCTGGCTTGTGTACTGTGCCCTCAAAAACAGGTGGATGCCTGGCACCCCCCTGCCCCCAGCTCATTTATTTCTGTACAGGGTCTTCCTTGCCACCTTCTCCATTTGGCATCCCCAGAAGAAGATGCTCATGACTCTCTGGATTCTGTGAATGATATGCTTTGTGGGTTGGGGGGAAGACCAGTGTGGTGTACAGAAGTACAGGTAGCAACACTGTCTTTATGAGTGCCACATGCCCACCCATGGAGAGGTGACATCTGGCACAGGTTGTTCAAAGACCCCCCCAGGAGGGGAAGTGGATAGGGAGAATGAAGATGAAAAGATGCAACTGGACCTGTAGACAGAAGGACTACAACAGGATCAGCAGCAGCAGAATTGACAGTGACATTGACAGCAAAAAGGATAGTGAATGAACTGAGAATGTAAACCCCAAATCAGGGTTTGAACTAAAGGACTGAGATTGGGGTAGGTGAGGGTGCAGGGGCGTAGGGGCGTGGGTGCATTTATTGTAACGGGAAGCGTGGGTTTCTTAATGTGTTTTTAGGTTTTGTGTGATGGAAAGTTTATGATAGAGGATGTATATATATTACTCTATATATAGAAATATATTTTAATTTAAAAAAAATTGGACAATGGAACTGTGCATACACTTAGTAAATCTGAACAAGACACCAACTTGGGTGGATTTGCAGACACTTTGAAGGCTAGGCTATTATCCAGAATGACCTGGATAGACTGGAAAAAATGGTTCCCAGTCAACTAGATGAGGATGAATGCAGACCTGCACTTGGGACAGAATAACCACATGTACAAATACAGACTGGGGAGTGACTAGTTAGGCTGCAGTACTTCAGAAAATCACCTGGGGGTTACAGTAGAATAGATCATAAGCTGAATATAAGTCAAAACCATAATCTTGTTGCAAAAAAATGTCAACAGCATGCTGGGCTGTATTAACAGGAGTGTCACTTGCAAATCAAGGGAAGTGATTCTTCTGATCTTTTCAGCACTGGTGTGGCCTCACCTGGAGTACTGTGTCCAGTTCTGGTCTCCGCACTTCAAGAAGGATGTGGACAGCTTAGAAAAGTCCAGCACTGTCAGGAACTCTAACCAGACATGTCAGCCTGGCCTGAGTACCTCAGCAGCCACACCTGCAGTAAGCCCTCAGCTAATGAACTGTGCCCCAGTTTAGAAAGCATGAGCTTCTCAGCATTGCCTCTACATTTAGTACCAGTTGGGGTCCTGGGTTTCCAGGCCAGTCAACAGTTCTGCTGTGTCAAGCCTCCTGACTCTTGAGCTTTCTGGTTTTTCTGGTTCCTGACACTGGTTTTTGGTTTTTACTCAGACTTTGGCTTTGGATTTCACCTACAGATCTGTGTTTTGGTTCTTGATCACCAACTTGGCTCTATGTTTGCATTTTGACCTATGGGAATCCTCCCCAAGATTTGGTATCTTGGCTTCTGATTTTCTGGATTCTGACCCCAGCTTACATTATAGACACTGCTCCAATTTCTCCCTCTAGATCTGGTAATGAGCCAAGGGGGTTTCATCCCTCCCTCAGAGACCCAAATCTCATGCCAGACTGCCCACACTCTGGTCCTCTAACAAGCACAGAGCAACAGAAATGATTAGGGGCCTGGGAGGCAACACTTACAAGGAAAGACTGAAAGAACTAGGGTTATTTAGTCTGGAGAAGAGAAGACTACGGAGAGAGTTGATAAAAGTCTTCAAATACATGCAGTGTGATTTACAGAGAGGATGGAGCCATAGGGGACGGGATAGGAGCATGGCCTCAAATGTCAGCAGGAGAAATTTAGGCTGGAGAGTAAGAGGAACTTTCTGACTATGAGGGTGTTCAAGCTCTAGAACAGGTTAGCTAGAGACCTTGTACAATCTCTATCCTTTAAAGTTTTCAAGAGCAGGTTAGACAAGGGATGTTCAACCTCCAGCCATGGCATTGTGTTAACCACCTGCGGGGCTCTCCGTGGATCCAGAATATTTGGTAGCTGGGGAACAGGGAACATTTCTCCCCCATGGGAGCACCAGGCCTTGGGCACTGAATCTGGTTCTTGACCCCAGTGTGCAGGGATAGACAGAGGTGGTGCCAGGCTCCAAGGCCTAATCTCAGTGTGAGAGGGCTGGGAGAAGGAGGTACCAGGCCCCTGAGACCTATTCCCAATATGAGAGGAGTGGGACGGTGTGGTACCAGCCTCCCAGGACCCAATTCTAGCACATGGAGGGCCTGAAGGGGTGGTGTCAGCGCCCCAGGACCTAATCTAGGATTGCCATACGTCTGGCTTTTCCCAAACATGTTCTCTTTTTTGGACCCCTGTGCTGCATCCAGGTGGGTTTTTAAAGAAAGGGCAAATGTCTGGGTTTTCTGCTGTCCCAGACTGGCTGCTTTGGGCTGGTGTAGCGAGCAAGCTGATTGGTTGTTGGGGGTCATGTACTCCCTGTGCGGGCTCAGGCAAGCCAGCGAGAGAGAGAGAGTAAGCAGCATGGCTGGGGGGTGGGGGGGAGGGCCTGCTGGTTGGGAGTGCAGGGCACCAACAAGGCTGGGGAGCAGAGGCTGCAGGTCAGGAGTGAGGGTCACCAGCAGGGGGCAGGGAGCTGTGGGATCAGGAGTGAGGGGCATGTAGGATGGATGTCTGTGGGTTAGGTGTGCAGGGCACTGGCAGTGCCAGGGGGCTGCAGGTTGGGAGTGAGGGGCACTGGCAGGGCTGGGGTCAGTGGGTCCAGAGTGTGGGGCAGCAGCAGGGCTGGGTGGTGGCTTATCAGTGAGGGGCAACAGAATGGGCAGGGGCAGGGCACCGCTGCACCCCCCATCATATTCGCCCTGCTGTCCTCTTTTTTGGACCTGGAAATATGGTAACCCTACCAGTGTAGAGAAGCTAGGAAGGGGTGGTGCCAGACCCACAGGGTCAAATCTCAGCATGTGGAGCAGGGAAGGGATGGTACTGGGGCCCAGGGCCCAATCCAGGCTGCAGATGGGCCCCATGCCACTCATCTTGTTCACAGGGCCAAAAGGGTGAGCTCCACTGAGTTAGATCTCATACTTGGCTGGTGTGGTTTGGTCAGAGATGGTCCTGCCTTGAGTAGGGGACTGGACTAAATGACCTTGTGAGAGCCTTCTAGCCCTACTTCCCTGTGAGCCTACTGTGATGGAGGCAGTGGATTCTGCCTGTTTCTGTAAATGAGACAGAAGAATAAATAATAAAAATCACTTGATTAATTTTTGATGTATGAGGTGCTGATGATATTTAATAATCAAGAGCAACCATGATAAGTCCCAGGATCACAGTGTGCTAAAACAATACATTTTTTCCTGAAATTAGTTCCTAATGGCATTCAGTTGTGGTTCATAGGAACGTGTGTATGTAAGAAGCAGTCAATGTGTGTGTGCAAACAGATGTTAAACATATGCCTGCACTCACAGGCTATGACTAAATCTTCCATTTGTTTAACTACAAATTCTAAAAATCAACTATTGATTGCCTCTTGAAGCCTCTTGATTTCTAGTTTGATTCCTGTTTTACAGAGAGTATGACTCATCTAGTCTTTACAACCTCTGAAATGCTCACATTCCATAGTGAAATACTGTTATCTCCTCTGTAATTGGGAGAAAATGTGACTGCTCACCTATAGGCCATTATCAGCTGTCATACCACTTCCATCCAACTCCAAGGAAAAATGGGTGCTGGCCCACAAGTGTTTTGCTCAAGCAGCTGGAGCACTGTTCTACAAATCATTCAATTTGTTAAAAAATTGTCCTAACCTACTGTGTGGTTTTGGAGGTATGTATTCAATCTGTACGGAGAAGTCCTCCAGAGGGGCAGTATTGATTTGGCTAGAATATTAACCCAAAGCACTGAATGTTCATCTGAACTATCCATATATCTGTCAAATCAGACTTCCTTGTGGATTTCAAGTGCTACCAGCTTCCAGTACCCAGTACCAGACAATACAGAAGTCTACAATTGTGAGATGAAATTATCAATTTAAGGACTAATCTAAGAAGTATGGGTTGGATGAATGGGCTGTAAGGTAGATAGAAACCTGGCTGGATCATCAGGCTCAAATGTAGTAATCAATGTTTTAATGTCTAATTGGCAGCAGTATCAAGTGAAGTGCCCCAGGGGTGAGTCCTGGGGACAGTTTTCTTTAATATCTTCATAAATGATCTGGAAGGTGCGCCCTCAGCAAGTTTGTGGATGTCACCAAACTGGGGGGAGTAGAGGAATATGCTGGGGGAATATGGTGGGAAGTAGACTAGGATTCACAGAGACCTAATCAAATTGAAGGTTTGGACTAAATTAATCTCATGAAGTTCAACAAGGAGAAGGGCGAAGTCCTGCACGTAGAACAGAACAATCCCATGCACTGGTACAGACTAGGGACCAACTGGATAAGCAGCTGCTCTACAAAAAAAGGATGTGGAGGGGTGGGAGAGGGCACAGTGGACAGTAAGCTGAATATGAGCTAACAGTCTGCGCTTGTTGCAAAGAAGACTAACAGCATACTGGGCTGCATTAGTAGGAGTGTTGCCAGCAGATTAAGGGAAGTGATTATTCCCCTCTGTTCAGTACTGGTTAGGCCACATCTGGAGTCCTGTGTTCAATTTTGGGTACCCCACTACAGAAATGATGTAGACAAATTGGAGAGAGTTCTTAGTGGTGGCAGATAACAGAAGAAGGAGCAATGGTCTTGAGTTGCAGCAGGGGAAGTTTGGGTTAGATATTAGGAAAAACTTTCTCATTAGGAGGGTAGTAAAGCACTTGCACACTACTCAGAGGGGTGATGCAATCTCCATCCTTAGATGTTTCTAAAACCTGGGTAGACAAGGCTGGGATGATCTAGTTGGGGATGATCCTGCTTTAAGCAGAAAGTTGGACTAGATGAACTCCTTGGGGTCCTTCCAACCCCAACTTCCTATGATTCTATGCCTGGGAAGAGTAAACACTTTTGTGTTTATTCTGCCAAGGCATTGGCAATTCTGCTTTTACCCTTACTGATGTTTTGTTCATCCATGTATTCAGTCCTCCTTCACATTCATGTGAAATACAGAATCAGAAATGGGTTAACTAATTTAGAGCAAATAAGAGTTCTTTCACCCCCAAAACTGGATCCTCTGCCCATTTATAGAATTAACCTAAGACATCTTTTTGAAGATTCTGAGCTTTTGTATTACTTCTTTCCCACACATTTTCCATTTTGAGCATCTCTATTTTTTCCAGTATCAGAACATGAAGTGCTGAGATAATACAAGAAAAGATTGTCTACCTCAGCTATCAGCAGGAGATACTAAAATGCCAAGGACAGGTAGCTCACATAAGGTTTCCAGCACAGTTTTGTAAATGCCAGAAGTTCTGAAAACTGAAGTAAGTATCAGAACGTTGTGCTTGCTTTCAGTAATCAACTCAGACACTGAACCTTTTGGTATCCCTAATATAAAATTCACAAATGAGTTTCTGATTCTACAGCAGCCCAGAGATGAAGTTCATGTTTGGTTCCAATTAAAATATATTCACAGAAATGTGTGATTATTACATTTAACATCAGGCTGCACCAGGTTTTCAAAGTATTTTGCTACTGAGAGAATGAGGCTTTAATTAAAGAAGAAAGTCACAATATCCCCAAAGACTCCTAATTTCTGGAAGATTGATCTTTATTTGCTGTTTTTTGTCTCACCGCCCAAGAATCCTTTCTGAAGAAGATTGAATGTCATAAAAACCAGAGCCATACTGTTTCAGCACCGTAAAAATTGTAACAACCTCTTCATACTGAGTTCAAGACATTTTTGTTTTGTTTTGCTTTTGTTCTTGTAGTGGCATGACTATTTTGGCTAGGGTTCAGTATTTGGCAGCATAATTTTATTGTCCATTCATAAGTTTGGATGCAGTTTTATTGGAATGTAGATACCTTATACCAGTAAAATATATACCTCTTCCTGCTCAGGAATAAACTATACCAGTATAAGCACCTTTATACTGGGACAACTGTGCTCACAGTAGAGTTGCATTACTTTAACTGTACCCATAGAGTTAAAGCTGTACAACTTGTGCATGGATAAGCCCAGAGATTCTCCCTCCCTCCCTTTGTCCATCACAATGCAGAGACTTGCTTGATGACGATCTATAATTTTTAATTAAATTGTTAAGGTTGGACACCACCCTGGAAACTCTTTGCCTGTAGAACATACTCACATTTGCAGTCTGCTTTTATGCATTTCAGATGATGGTCCAAAAAACTGCCCTCCCCCTCCCCCCCATTAAGTATCTTTTTGGCTTACCTAAAACTGCGGAGGGTCTTTAATTTCTATTGTAGGCTGAGAAGTTGCTTATTGCTACTGCTAGCAGCTATGGAGAGATGCTTTGTTTTTATGATTTCAATATGCTTGAATAGCATGGCACTAGAGCTGTAATATATTACATGTAATCAGGATACTTTGTTCTCATCTGTGCTCTCAGTAACTAAATGCCTATATGCTTCCACTTCACTCTTGCTGGGGGGATGCCCAAGTTATAATCTACTGTGTTCATTAACATTCCATTAAAATTGATGAACCATTACAGTCTACCTGGTTAATCTGGCAACAAGCAGCAGATTAAATGTCTAGCCAAAACATTAGAAATAGTTTCTTGCTGACCACAGGCACTCTGACTGAGGCTTGTGTCAGAAAATGAAATACTGTCATCTCTTTGCTTGTCAGCTAGCCTGCTGTTATTTCAGCTAAAGCTTCCCCCTACTGTGAAGATAGCTATGTTTACAGTGCTTATTTATTCAGGACCATATTATGATTAGCTATTAATCATATGGTGGCATATACTTGTTCTTTCAGCTAAGTCCAAATATACGCCTTCCCTATTAAGTAGATGGCTGGATCCTATTTCATGTATTACCTGTGGCAGGTTAGATGATTATGTCTTGTGTTGTGTCAGGGTTAACTTTTAGTTTTGCTATGAGATTAGGTAATAGAGTTGTATGGAATGGTTTGGTTCTGGATGATCCTTTCCTGGGGAGAGGGTTGGACTAGATGGCCTCTGGAGGTCCCTTCCAGCCCTATTTCTCTATGACTATGACCATCTATTTACTATGACTATTAGGCATCTAAGTGGCCTTAGGCACCTAAGTGCAATCCATTTCTACCTTGCTCAAGGCCCTCCAAAATGTTAACACATCTACTTGTATAACATGCAAATACCTTAACTTTAAAACTAAGTCACAAAAATCAGCAAACAGGAGGGTGATCTGACATATAGCGTTAATTTTGTTCTTTCCTCATGCTAAAGAGAATCGCTCCTACAATACAGTTAAACTTCAAGATATGTAAGATTTTCTCCATCTCAAGGATTCTTTTGCTAGTAAAAGACAAAAGAAGACAAAAAGATTACTGGTGTCACATACATATCTAGGCCTTCCAGTCCTTGTATACTTACACATGTACTTTTGTGTGCCCTTTAGCAGTTTCTTAGAAGTCAGTGGGACTACTCACACGTGTAAAGCTATTTATTACACATGTTTGTAAATTCAGGGCCCTGGGATATAATTGCTTCTGTGATATCTTCAACATTTTATTAGTGATATTGTATACTATTTAAGACCCAAGCTTCACCAGTATCTACCACACTTTCTATCACCCTTCAAATATATATTTGCTTGTACATGTTGGTACTTAAAACTTCCTTCCATAAGACAAAATAATATCATATTACTGGGTTTGTTTCATTTTCCCTGATCCTAGTTTGGATTCTTTGAGTAATACAGGAAATGAATTGCATGGGACAGCGTCATAATATATTTTTATTTTAACCTGGAACTGGTTGTACATCTAAAAAGAAGAAATTGACTTCACACTGACTTTTATACTTTTCAGTGAACAGCAGTATATCTACTCAACAAAATGGGCATAGAATAGAAATGAATGTGGATGGGTGTCATTACCAGCAGGTCCCTTAGAACATAATGATAAGAAAGACAACAATTCAGCATCTCAGATTTTTTTTTTTTTTTTTTTAGACAAATTGAGTCAGATCAGGCTAATATAGGCTTTTGGCTACAGAAGTCCACAGGTATTCTATAGCAGGGGTTTTCAACCTTTTAAAATAAATATACCCCTTCTGACTCAGAGTTGCAGCTCCTGTACACCTTTATTTTTTTTGCTTGTTTTTAAGTGTGGGGTGGGTGGGGAGGGCAGATTGAGGCCCCCACAGTGAGGGAGGGAGTGGGTCTGGGGCAGGCATCGCACAGCCAGGGTGGGGTGCGGGACGGAGCTGCGAGGGGCTTATGAGGTGGGGTGCAGGGAGAGGGGTGGCTCCTGCCTCTGGGCATACTCCAGAAGATCATGGGGGTGTATGCCCCTGGATCTGTGCATGGGGCAAGGCGGGCTGCCCCAGCGGTGGGGG
>NW_005842610.1:72067-91512 GCF_000455745.1 Alligator sinensis
CAGGGGTGGGGCATGGGACAGAGCTGTGCATAAGGCGGGTGGGGGATGACTCCCACCACTATGTGCACCCTTGGAAGGGGATGGGGGGCCTGTGCCCCTGGATCTGTGTGTAGGCCAGGGCTGATTGTGTCTGTGGGCTGGGTTGACACTGGGCTCTTCATGGTAGGGCACGTGCTGGGCTGTGCTTGGGGCAGGAGGCAGTGGCATTGGGAGGAGGGTTGGGGGGGCTACAGCAAATTCTGGAGTGTCTGCAGCCCCTGCCCCACATAGCCCCACTCCTGCAGTGTGGGAGGAAGTGGTGCTGGGGCTGGGGCAGGCATTGCACAGCTGGGCAGAGCACAGGGTGGGACTACGAGTGGCTCATCCGGGGAAAGTTGGGGAGTAGCTCTTGCCACTGGACACACCCTGTGAGGGCATGGTGGGCACATGCCTCCAGATCTATGTGCACAGCAGTCTGGGGCAGCGCCAGGCTGTTCCTGGTGGGGGGCCTGACCGGGCTGCGCTTGGGGTGGGTGGCGGTGGTGCTGTGAGTGGAGCTATGGGAGGGGTTTCAGCCACTCCAAATTAGCTGTAGCCCCCCCAACTCCCACTCCCAGTGCAGCCCAGCCCAGTACCCCCACTGGGAACAGCCTCGCACTACCCTGGCCCCAGCCTGCAGCACCCTGCAGCCCACCCTTGCCCCAGGCGTGGATCTGGGGTCACCCCCCACCCCCATACCATCCGGGAGTGCATGCAGTGGTGGGAGCCACCATACCATCCCCGTGCCAGGCGCAGCCCAGATGAGCCACTCATGGCTCCATGCCACGTCCTACCATGGCTGTGCAGTGCCTGCCTCAGTCCCAGCACCAGCCCCACTCCCTCCCTCTCTGTGAGGCCCTATGGGAGCAGATCTATGGGGGGGCTGCAACCACTCCAGAATTTGCCGTAGCCCCCCAGCCTCCCCTCCCAGCACTGCCACTGCCCAACCTAAGCGCAGCACAGCCCAGCCTAGCCCCCCCACCTGGAAAAGCCTGGTGCTGCCCCAGCCCCAGCCCACAGCTACAGTGCACCATTGACCCATATGCAGATCTGGGGGCACACAGCCCCAATGCCCTCCTGGGGGTGCACGTAGCAGTGGGAGCCACCCCTGCCATGCACAGCTCAGTCCCATGCCTCACCCCAGCTGGGCAGCCCTTGCCCCAGGCCCACTCCCTCCCCCACCACTAGAGCCTTGATCTGCCCCTGCCCCCTTCCACCACAGCAGACTTACCAGCCAGACCCGGGTGCCCTCCATGTGGCTGGGCTGTTCTCCTGGCCACCTGCATATTGCACTACAGCTGCACACACTCATGTGGCATGTATCAGCTATATCCATTCTGTGTATCCTGTAAGACCCTTTTAAGTACCTGTAGTGGTACGGGTACCCCCAGTTGACAACCACTGTTCTACAGAGACTGCATGGTACCAGCATTATTTTTATTACTAAGATAATTAGAGTCAAGTAGAACATCAGCTGTCTGAGCTCAGGTTCAGCTAGATGGAAGCAAACAAAAAAAGTTCATAGTAAATTGCAGGCTGAAATCAATTAATAAAAACATGATTACAAGAAATATGCGTTATTATCAAGCACTTAGCTTTGATTTGTCTAGGGTGTGTCCACACATTCATTAATGCACCATAGTTACTACATATTAAATTTAATAGTTGGATAACCAAGTACTATACCAATGCGCAGTAACTGGTGCTACTGTGCAATAGTGCCAGTGCATGGCGTTTTACAAGCACTAACTGCACAGTAGCCTAATACAACTGCACAGTAGGGTATTAGAATGGGTTTGGCCTGGCACGCTACTGCACAGTTCTATTAGGCTACTGTGCAGTTAATGTCTTGTATAGATGCATCCACTGTAGACTAATTTAGACTAAAATTAGTTAACTAACATCATACTTATGGCAACACAGGTACAGACACGTCTTGTTATTTCAGTCATCTTTATTCCACGCTTTTATCCACTTTCACCAGTAGTTGTCAATTGAGCAACACACACATTGCATCTAAAAATGCTCTGAAACACAAAATACATTACTGTATAGATCACAGCTTTTGGTTTTGTCAAGAACTGATATGAGTGCTTTCATCTCCAATTGCTTTCAATATGTTATACTGGTGCTTAGCCCCACAGATGATTGGACTGTTTGTTAAAGAGATACTATTTCACTTAAAGCACAAATAGTGTTAGTGACTACTGTTGATTTATAAAGATATTTTCTGCAGCTTTGGTTTGTGAGGATATAATCATGCAAGGACACACATCCTTTGACAAGGATGTTCTCAGGATGTTGTGGATTCAAACATACTTAAAAATATGAAGACAAATGCATTTGCAAGTGCCCACTATTTATTGTTTCTTGCTGACATTGTACAAAGCCTCACATTTGAATTGAGCCTTTTGTTTGATTTTGTTTTAATGTGATGATATAAAATGGTCCGGGATCACATGGAATTTAGGCAAAGGGAAAGTCACAGTAACAGTTTGTGATCTTTTAAAACTCTCTGGATGAGCCCAGTCTATGATTAAATTAATAAAAAAATCAGATGTAGATAAGAGGCTAAGAACAGAACCATTCTATACAAACAAGTAAACCAAGGGTTGTCAGTGGTTTGCAGTGGGAAGCCACTTTAACAAAGCTTAGCTCTGAACCCAGGCCATTTCCAACCCCACCATGCTGCCACTGCCCCTGCCACCAGACCTACAATCACTGCTCCCCCCTGGACAAGGTGCCCCTTGTCCCAATTGTTTAACTGCCATGCAGATAAAACTGGTTGTAGCAGGTTTGCCTTTTGGAGCTTGGGTTGAGTCCCAGGCTTGAGATTGTGCTGGTTTGATTGGTGGAGCCCATCCACTAATCAGGAGGCAACAAGAGGAGTAAAGTCACGCCCCTTTCCTGAGGGGATGGGGAGAGGAGTTCCCCGTTGGACCTGATTGAAGACTGTAACACTGTGAGGTCTGGAAGACTTCAGGGGTGGAGCCCTGGAGAGTATAAAAGGAGGTGTGTGCCCAGCACGAGGGGGAGACATCTGGAACAGAGAAGAGAGAAGAGCGGGGCTTAGAAGAGCTGAGGAGAGCTGCTCAGCAGGACAAAGCAGTAGCCCAGAAGAACCCCTGAAGACTTCCATCGGTGGGGAACAGTGGATGGCTCCAGTGGCTAGACTCTCGGTGCGAAGCACAGTGCATGGCATCCAGACTTCGGGAGCTGCGTGAGGCGGCTCAGGTCTACAACCTCTGGCATGCAACCAGAGACACGGTGCACAGGCTGGTGCGGTGCATGGAGCAGGATCTTTGGAGCGCTTGGGCAGCTTAGGTCCTCAACCCCTGGCACAAGGCTGGGAGCTTGGTGCAGGAGGTGCTGCACGGAGGGTCTGGGAGTGGACCGAGCCTGCTGCTGCATGAGGCGGCCCAGGCCTCCAATCCATAGCAAAAGGTTGAGTCCAAGGAGCCAGACAATGCTTGGGCTACTGAGCCAGCAGACAGGGCCAAGCCAGAGGCCTCAGAGGCCCTGCATAGCAGAGTCCTGTTCCAGGGGACAGCAACCCCCAAAGCCCACCGCAGGCGAGAGAACAGCTTGGCTCAGAGGATGAGGGCCACCCTCCAGGCCTGGGAGCCGTGAGTTGCAAGGAAAAAACGATTCCCTGCAAAAACTAGGGGAGGGGGAGTCTCCCCTAGTTAGCTAAGGGCTCCTGAAAGTAGAAGTCCCACTGGGAGGGGCCCCCTGAAGTTACCAGCTTCCTTAAAGGGCTTGGGAAAAAGCCCAAGAGCATTGGGGTTTCCCCTTGGATTAAGTTTATCCTTGAGGTTCTTGTGCCATAAATGGTGTGATGTTGTGCCTCATATTTTGTGAACTCTCATGTTTGTACATTAGTAGATGAATAGAGTCCTAGGGCTCTGCTGGAACCCCCTTTTGCTATTATTTCACCTGTTGTTTATTTATATTTATTTGTGGCTTATTTATTGTTCACCTATACTTATCTATAGTTTATCTGTTGGCTATGTTTATTTTGGGGTTTATCTGTTTCAGATCAGATACTTACCTGCGACTTACCTGTATCTGGAACACTGGTGTAAGGTTTTATAGCATTTACCCAGAGATTACTGTTTATGTTATTTGTTTAGATATCCTATACATATATGTATAGTACATATGTTTATATCCATGTTTCTTTTCCTTGTGAAAAGTTAATGTACATAAATTTGTATGTAGTTAAGTCCCCTGACTGTCCTGGCCTGGTTCTATAGGGACGGAGGGAAACTGAGCGGTCTGCAGTTCCCCCACAGCACACCTGCCAGCTAACAATTCCCTTCAAATGGAGAAGTACACCTGGGCTACATGTTCATTACAACAACACTGCTGAAGCCCCTCACCACTGAAACAATGCAGAAGTCCCCCAAGTCTGAGAGCTGGGTTAAATGGCTCCATTAGCCAGACCCAGCTCACAAGTAATAGGTTACTGACCCATGAAGACCATTTTCCTGAAGATACATGCTTGCCTTATAAAAATAAATAGATTTCTCTCTTATTGCTCTGCTATACATCTAGGTCTCTGTAACATTTTGTAGAGAGGACAATCATTTTCTCCTACAGTTTTCACAAAAGGAAATACTTTGTCAAATAATGAATATTTAGTTATGGAAATCATTGCTACAATGAGTGATTGAAACCAACAATGTAGCACGATTCTGATAGAGATTGAACATTTATACAGATATCAAGGAAAGAGTTTGACTAATTAATGAGAAAGAAATTGGAAAGGACATTAAGATTGGCTTCAGAACTTAAACAAGGCTATATCAGAGACTGGCATGGGACCTAATGTGGGCAGAGAGGTTAGTTCACACTTTCATACTGTGGGGTCTTCTGTCAAAGCAGGCACTGGTTACCATTGGAGGCAAGATCTGGACTAGCTGGGCCTTAGGTATGATCCTTGTGTTCATGTGACCTTGAATTTGAGGGCTTCTGATCTTTGGCTCTAGTTTTTCAATATGTGTTGTATAAGGCTAAGGCCTTAAGTAATGTTTGAGGAGGTGGCACAGGGCACAGGCATATTGAATTAGCCCCATGAGCTATAGGCAGTGTGTGGGTTGGATGATTAGAAGTGTAGTTTGGAAATAGTTTATAAATAAAAATGACTATATGATCCAACAGTATCTAGGTAGTGGAAGAACAGGTAAACCAACAAAAATGGAAGCAATAAGATGTTGGCCAATCAGCTTGCTGACTATTTGGGTTGTACCACATTCTCTCTCTCTCTCTCTCTCTTCTCCCCTCCCCCCAACTTTGCCTCTCTAAGGTAAAAACTCTGAGGGTCAAGCACTATGTCTTAACATGTCCTGGCGCACTGTAGGTGCTAGTGCCCTGTGACATTAGCTGTCAATATCCATTAACACTTTGTGTTTTACTTCCACAAGCTTAGTGCAGCGCATGTATATGGCTCCTAGTTGTAGGTGCAAAAGACAAAGATTGGAACCTCCACTTTAGAGAGTGTCCCCTGTCCCTGTGGGAACCCCTGCCTATAGCACATATCCACCCAATGGCACACATGGGGTGCTGCCTCTACAAATGGGTAGGGCAGAGCAGGACTAGTAGACCTTTTTATGCAAATACCCTTTGGTTCTGGCAGTTCCCCTGAAATCTGCAAACCCTTGGACTTGGAACTGAGTGAGCCCTTTGGTTCTGTTATTCCAATGAAAATGTAATGATTAGACTGAGAATGCTATGCAGCCTTTATAATATTCTATAGTAGTCCATTTCTAATTCTATATCCATATTCAGGCTGCAGGTAATCTTAGGTTCTGGTGATTGTTGGAAAGTTCCCTAGAACTTGCTCCTGTGTTTAATCTATTTTGGGGCTTTGAGTTCAAGCAAGTTTGAGAGATTTTTCTTTGGCGCACAGCAAACTCCATCATTTGGCAAGAGAAACTCCAAGTAACTTTTTGCTGCAGGATCCAGTCCCTTAGATCATGTCTAGAAGTATCTGAGAAATGATTCCTGTGCTTGAAAAACTAGTTAATATTTGTACTGTTCTATAGGTGCACATTACTGCATCCAGTATCAAGTGACATTAGATATATACAGTTGCTACAGGTAGCTTAACTTTCTTTTGCACTCTCCTAGTTCTGGTGCTAAGGGTGTGGTGCCAAAGTAGCTACATCTTTCAATACAGCTTAAGCAGTGTGAGTCTGACTCTCCCTCCTGGCTTGCGCCAGAGACTGCCCCTAGACAATCCAGTTGGAAACAAGTAGCTAGTCATTTGGACTAGGGAGTTAAAGTGGCTGGATGTGGTTCTAGCAAAATTGGGCACATCTGATGTTTACTGCAGAGCTGCCTAATTAACTCTGCAGTAAAGGCTCGGCGTCTACACATGCATCCCTATTAGGCCGCAGGGAACTAATTAACTTTGGCGTAGGTTAGTACTTGTAAACACAAGTACTATCCTACAGCAGTGTTCTTTAGTGCACAGCAACGCAGGTGTAGACATTGGTGGGCCTGGCTGGGGCACGACGGTGTTTCAGTGTGGGGGCTGACTGCTGGCTAGCCCTGCACTGGAGCACCCTCATGCTCCAGCCAGCCCCTCTGCAGCATGTTGAGTCAGGTTGGAGCAGCCCTGGGCTGGCAAGTTCACCTCCCTCCCCAGGCCTCCTGCCAGCCAGGGCTGCTCTGACCCAGCTCAACATGCTGTGGTTCCAAGTGAACAAGCAAACACTGCCCAGGAGCAATAAACTCCAGTGTGATATGTGCCAGAGTTTATTGTGTCACATTAGTGTCATGTGTAGACGTGCCCTTTACTACCTTGTGTGCTGTTGACCACAAAAGCTTGTCTGCCTTAATCACTTCAGCCTGATGAGTCATTTAGGTTTGAAAGGCTTTTTGGTTCTGGTTCTATATAGGCTGGTAGCTGCTTTTGTTTACATTGTTTTTTTAATAGACAATCTGAAAATACAACTGAGGATCTGTATTTCTAGGAGCTGCCCTGTATCTACACTTTTCCCTTCATTCCCTTTCCTTTACTGTGCCACCAGCTAAAAGTTGTTAAAATATATGGGCTCTGTATCAGTTCTCTGCCATTGAAGAATCACCTTTACACTTGGGTGATCTGCTCAAGAGCAGTTAAATGAGATTGACCAGCCACATATGCTGAGAGTGAAATGTGAAGCAGTTGTACCATACTTGAAAGTCTGTCACAATATTCACTCATAAATATGAGGTCCATTGAACTAACAGGAGTTCTTATGTTCCTGGAGTTACTTGCATATGTACATATTAGCATGTGTGGGGCTTAAACCAAAAGGAGAAGGGAAAAATAAATCCGTAAAAGAACCCAAGTGTAAGACAATAAAATTAAGACACACAAATTCTTAAAATATTTCATATTTCAGGAAATTTTTCTCTAATCCATCACTTCCTCGGATGTTCTTCATGTAAGGAATTACTGAAATTGTTGCCCATTTATTTGATGAAGGAGGCTTCTTCCAGTGACTTTTATTTGACCTGTTTTCCTGGCTTTTTTATTTTTGTCAGGTGATTTTCCATGAGCTTCCTTTCCTGTTCACATCTAGCTCCTTCCATTTCTCATTCGAGGATTTGTCCCCTAACCTTTTTATCATAACCTTTTTATCATTTTCATTGCCCTTAGCTGAAATCTCTCAAATCTGTGTCTAGTTTATCAATGTCCCACTGTAGTGAAGTACCCAGAATTGCACAGTCCTCCAATTTCAAGCTTTCTGTCGACATATAAAAAAGAATCATTGCTTTCCTGGTCTAATAAATGGCACCCCAAAGTACAATGTGCTGAAAAACTGTCTTTTTCAGAAGCTTTGCATTGCACATTCGCATTTAGCTCATGTTTAATTTGTTATCTACTATCACCTCCAAAATTAATAAGATACTCATGTCTTTGGACCTCTCTGGACCCTCTGGGACTTTTCTCTTTAAATATAAACATCAGCCTCATGAATACTGTTATAATTTATTCATCACGCTCTAATTTTCTGTTAAATTCCTCTCTACTTTCAAAGTTAGAATTAAATACGTGTGTGAACTGTGTTCATTTCTGATTGAGTAGAAGCCCTTTAGGAGTTGTGAGCTGATGATGAATGGGCCTCGGTCCCTAAAAGCTGGCTCAGTTATCAGTTAGAAAGATTATAAATATTGAAAGGTTAAATAATAAGCTGGTTTTCTTTCTTTCACCTGACCCTGTGTCACTGCAGTCAATGAGATTTCATTGCTGTTGACTTCCACAGGGACAGGATTGGAACTTGGTATCATCTTTATAAAAAGAAAGAAAGAAACTGGTTTGCCAAATACCCAGGGGTTCTTTAAAGTCCACATCACTGGAGGCTGTGGACAGATATATATTGGTAGCAATGCAACTGCTGTATCACTATGAAGTCCTACAAAGTGTAGCAAGCAGTATGAGCTCTGGGGAGATGTGCAGAGGCATGAAGGCAAACAGCTGTATGCTTTCAAGCCAGGGACCAGCTCTGAGGCTCTGCTACCCACACTGAGTCTGGGCCTATCTGGGGGAAATAAACCCCTCTCTGCGGCCTTGAACAGTTTCTTCAGTCTGTGTGCATAGGGGTAAGAGGGCTCTGCAGGTAGGACATGACTGAGCACCTTAGCAATGCGTCATTGGGTTGGGCAGAATGTAGGAGCAGCCTTCCATCCAATTGCCAGTTAGCACAGCAGAGCCAGCAGGAGCCATGGTTTCCAGTTGGTAGAGGCCACTAGCAAACTTTCTCTCCAGGAATGGCATGGAGAACAAATAAGAAACAGTGACCACCCTGTGTTGCTGCTTTGGACCTTCTGTTCACCTGCCCTCACACACGCCCATTGTGAATCTAATCTAGCCCTTGGAAAAAGTGCCACCTGCTGGTTAGAGATTCAGATGTGGGAAAGAGGTTTCTTTCACAGTTTTCCAGACTGAAAATGTTCAATGTTGGTAATTTATTGTTTGTTATCAGAGAACTCAAGTGTGAAATTTAGATGGGAAAAAGCACAAAAAGTGTCAAAACATATCTCGTGATTTTTTTTTTTTTTTTTTGTAATATGAATCAGAATTACTATAGGCAGAACTAACATCCCTGAGCTTGCTGTAATGGATGCCTGCAAAGTTCTATATTATTGTCATAATTCAAGTACTTGTTTCAATTACTTATTTATATCTCCTGCTAGCACTGGAGCTGGAAAAATAATGAAATATTATTCATAGAATATTTTAATCCCCAAATTTGGTGGCACTCATTGAGTAAATTATTCAACACATATTGTCCCACCCTCTCCAGTGACTTCCAAATGATTACCAATGTGGAGGAACAAACACAACTGCAAATGCTGTCCAACAGGGAAAGCCTGTGACTAATTTGTATGAATCAAGCGGCTGGAAGCTGGTGTGCAAAGTATAATGTTTGCACTGTGAAGCTTTCCTTGTTTGCATGGTCCAAATAGATATTTTTGAACAGAATGTAATTAATATTTATTCTAAATAACAAACCTCTGTTCTGTGGAGGCAAGCAGCATTGTACGCTCCTTGTCACTGAGACATAGGACACTGCTACCTTCTGCTTGTGCTCTGTGGCTACTCTGTGTTGTCTTGAAGATTTTAATCTATTTTGGGCCTTCAAGCATGTTTAAGAGATTTTTCTTGTTGTCTCTGTGTTGTCTTGAAGATTTCTCAATCAGATGCTGGACCTATGAAGGGTAGTCATTGCAGGTGTCTGGTAGAATTGCTGTTTCTGTGCACTTTTTTCACTTTTTGTGTCCTATGTAACATTTCAGTTATTTTTAAGCTTATTGTCTGAAGATTTCCAATTAATCCAAGTAAGTGCCTATCCCACAGAAATCAATGCCAGTGGGTGTGTCTACACAAGATGCTTTACTGTGCATAGGACTAATATAATGCATGGGAAGGTATTTAGGGGCAGTTTGTGTCAGACCCTTGTATAAGTCACAGGGGTAGGGAAGTCAAGGAGCTGTTGTTACCTCACAGAGGGAGATAACAGTCTAATGCACATAGCACTGGGCTGATTTGGACTCCAGTCCAGCCTTGCCACTAACCTGCTGGGTGACCTAAAGCAAGTCCATTCACCTCCATGATCCTTGGTCTTGTGCAGTTAGATTATAAGATATTTGGGGAAGGGATTCTTTCCATTATTGCCATGCTATGGCACTTGTAATGATACTTCCTGTTTAAAGTCCAGTCTCCATCACAGACCCAGTGCACAGGTACTTACCAACCTGAGAAAGTCATCTAGTCCAACCCTGTGCCCCAGGGGAACAATATCATTATCTAAACCATTGCATTTTATGCTGTTGATGCCTGATGGCAGAATTTGTTGCAACATCTTGCTCCCTTGGTTTAAGTTCCAGATATGATACACAAGTGATGACAAAGACTAATTCAGGTAGGTAGTTAATCATACACTTACCTTTAAGTGCAATCAGGTACTTCTATAGATATCAGTGGGATAACTCTCAGACTTAAAGCTAGACTCATGCTTCAGTATCTTGCTGAGTCAGGATCATCAGAAGGAGAGAAGGTTGGAAAGAAGCATAGTGATTGGGAGATTTAAAAGCTAGCAGCCAACCCAGTTCCTCTGCTACTTAAGCCCAATTGGGCTCCATGGGTTTAAGTGGCACTGTGGCTATTTGATGCTGACTGAGAATTCAGATCAGCAAATCAGTAAGGCAATCACCAGAGAATGGTAAGCAAAAGCAGTTTTTCAAAGTGAAATAGATTAAGATGAAATCATTGGCAAACAAAACACACTGTGCCCAGCTATCCACTTCCCACCCTAGCTCAGGCAAGTATTTCAAACAAACTCAGCAGTTCTCTGCATCTTTTTAAAAAAAATTCTCTTATTTAATTACAAACAGGCTTAAATGACCTGCTATCACAGCTATACAAAGGAGGAAAACATGAACTCCGAGATAAACAAATACCCCATGCACCAGCTGTTCAGTGCGCCAAGCCCTGCTTTCTAGAACACTTTTCAAAATGGAGAAAATATGTTTTTCTTTCTTATTAGCTCTGATTTCACAGAGAGCATCTTGTAAATAGTGTATGAAATGAGGAACGCCATCCTGTGCATGGGTCTCCTTGATTAACTGGATCATTTATCACAGGCAGAAAAATTCACAGGATCTGCCAGTCTCAGTGATGAATAGGAGATGCCTTGTCAATGAATTGCCTTTAATGGCAAATTTTGACATGAGACCTTGCCCAGACTGCTAAGACGCTGTCCCATTTTTTGTTTACCTGAACATTTCGTATACTCAAAGCTCAGATTTGTGCATACAAATTTCCATGGGGTTCACTGTAAAATCTGCTATGAAATACATAAATTATTCACCACTTCTAAAACAGGGTTCTGCCCTCTTCCCATACATAGGAGGGGGGCTGTTAGAATTCCCCACCCTAATTGGTGACCTGGACTTTAGGTCTAAGTTAAGGGCACTGACTGTCTGCTGACTCACATCACAGCTGGAACAGGAAGGGCAGTAGAAGCCAGGAAGATGGGGAGCAATTTGCTAATTGGCAGACTTGAGCTGCTTCTTCTTTTGTATACTTTATTTGCCCCTCTACACATCATTAATGTGGTGGAGCCACACAACTGCTTTATCATTGTCGCTGGCCAGGTCCGCATCCTGGGTGTGTGGGTGTGCTGCACACAGGTGTTGTGCATGTGAGAAGGTGGTCAGAAATCTGTGGTGTATCACCACACTTACATATTAAACTGTCCTTTAAGCCAATCTTATGCAGTGCAGCATTAAAGCATCTAGCAACAGAGCACCTGAACACAGGCCTTCACATGGCATCCCATTAGTAGTTACATAATTGAACAAACTGTGTCAAACTATTTTCAATGTACCTATCTACCATCTACCATAGTAAACCTGTCATCATGATGCAAGCTGGCTTTCTTCAGAGTTGAGCTGTGGAGGCTGGTCAATATTTGCACCTGGAATAGATCAGCAGCAACCAGATCTTCCTGCCCATGTACCCCATCTGGAATCTGGGGGAAGCAGGTAAAAAAACAAAAACGCTTCCCTTAGCATCAGAGTTCTTTCCTTGGGATGTTCCTGAGGTGCTGCTGCCTCTTACTCTGGGCTGTGTGCTACTGGCACAGTCTAGCCCTTAATACCAACAAGCAGGCTTGCTGTTCGTGGACTACACCAGCAGTTCTTGTATCCCTCCATTCTCCACAAACTCCCACTCCCTTTCACTGTGGGATTCCCAGCAAGAGCTCTCCCCCTGTCCTTCATGTCAGGAGCTCTGAATGCTCCCCCTTTTCCCTTTGCTTCTCTGCAGTCAGAAACAATATATTCCTCCTGTTTCTCATCCCATGCCATGGCAAGGGCTTTATATCTCCAATTCTTTCCTCTGCTGCTTTTTAGTGGCTGTGCATGACCTCTTTGGGCGTGTGTAGACGACACAGGCATTAACGTAGAGCACCTGAAAATTTTAACGTGCCTTTTTTTTGGTGTGGTGCATTTTTGTTTGCATGACATGGCATTAGTGTTTGCACAAACAGCGCTTTCAAGCGAGTTAAGTCCTGTGTGTCATTCCCCACAGATTTCAGTAGGGGGAGCCAAATACCAATTTATGCCCTGTAAAGTCTTTCCTAATGTATTACAGCAGGAGGCGCGTGTAAACCACCCAGGCTCCCCAGTCCCTGCCCTTGGACTCTCACTGGGCAGTCATGACTCTCACTGGGAGTCTCCCCTGGACATGGTCATGGTCAACCCAAAATCCTTGTCACTTGCACCCATCTATGCTCAGTCAGTCTGGTCTCTCTCTGTCAGTACGGGATTCCAAAGACCCCATCCCAATCCCAAAGACAAGCCACTTGAATCCTCCCTTCCTTTTCCTTCCCCTTCCCATCCTACCATGTTACAAATATATGTGTTTTTTCTTTCATTTACTATAGCTGCTATGATAACTGCTATGATATCATCAAATATTCAGGGTTTAGAGTAGCGGATGGGTGAGTGGGCGTTTGCTGCCTCCCGGTTAATGGTGATTGCTGTCGATGTTGGTGGTGGTGAGCTCTTCTGGCTTTGTTTGTTTGTTTGTTTGTTTGCTTGTTTGTTTTGGACTACATTTCCCAGCATTCCTGAGCTCATTGATATTCCTACAGTTTCCAGTAGGGGATCCCATTGGAACCCTCCCGTCCCCTGCCCAGGTACACCGTCAATCTGTTTGTGTAGTGCCAAATATGGCTTTTGGAGGTGTGTTGTGAATTGTTTTATAAATGTTTTTTGAAAGTTTTTGAAAATGGCGGTTGCTGTTTGGCTTGGCCCCCCCCCCGCCTAGCCTGCCAAGAGCTATAATAGTTATCCTTCTCACCCACATGGTGGGGGGGCCTCATTCAGATGTGGGTGATGGTGTGTAATGCCCCCTGCCTCCAAATCACTCTCAGTCTGGAAGCAGCAAACCCCTAGCCCAGTCCAGATTTCCTCCCCCTTCCCTGACTGTCCTCCCTTTTGCCCCCCATCTGCAATACTACATGCCCCTGTAGACAGACACAAGTTTAAAGTGTAAATTAATTTATTTTAACATACCCAAGAGAAAGAATAAAGCACTCCTAGGTGCTGTTGTCAGCAATATATACTACCAGACAATCATGTGCAAGGGCTGTCCAACCACCCTCTCCTTGAGGATATCCTGTGCTGCTGCTGCTGCTGCTGCCCAGACATGTTTCTATTTTCTGGTCGCTACCTGACACACTTCTTCTTCCCATGACTCCTTGAAAACCTCCCCACAGCTCTCACAGATATTGTGCAGCACTCAGGCTGCTACTACAAAGGCCGTGATATTTTTTTGCACCATCTTGAGCTGGCATATAGGTGCCCTCCATCATCCTTTCAGTCGGCTAAACATACATTCTATGGCCATCCTGCAACTACTCAGATGGTACTTAAAAAACAGCTTCTGCAGGTCAGTGATGTTCCCTCCATAAGGCTTCATGAGCCAGGGCTTAAGGGGGTAGGCAGCGTCCACTAATATAACTGTGGGCACAGTGACATCGTGGATCACTGTCTCCTCCATGCTGGGTACATAGTGTTCTTTCTCCACAAGGCCAGGCAAAGGGGAGTTTCCGAGCACACACACATCATGCATGCTGCCGCCCACCCGGTATAAATATTCGTAAACCAGCCCTGGTGGTCCACCATGGCTTGCATGATCAGGGAGGCATATCCTTTCCTGTTTATGAAAGCCCTCCCCCTCCCAGCAGGGCACAGCACTGGGGTGTGCGTGGTCTCTAAAGCGCCCATGCAGTTCGGGAACCCTTTCTCATGATAGCCATCTATGACTTGCTGCGGATTTGCCAGGTGGATAATTTTGTTTGCAATGATCTCCTTAAGCAGCTGACATACCTCACGAGTTGCCAGCCTTACCTTGAAGGCAGTCATACCGAAGTGGTTCACAATGTAGCAGAAGATGGATGGGCTGGCCAGTTTCATGATGGCCATTGCAACCCTCTTGTCTGGGATGGCCTGACACATGTTAGTGTCCTGCCTCGTGATGTGGGGCCCTAGCATTCAGACGATATGATAGAACACCTTCCTTTTCATTCAGAACATCTCCAGCCACTGCTGGTCATTCCAATTGTTAGCACGATTCACTCCCATCAGTCCGAGCTACTCTGTGGGCCCACACCATCCGGATTCTGTTCCTCATCAGGTTTGTCTACAAAGCTTGGTCATCTTCCACTTCTTCACGTTCCTCTGTGTTTTCCAAGTCCTCTGGGTACCTGCAGCTTCCTATTATTGTCATTAATGCTGTTATAACCAGCAACACAACTTGCCAGTGAACACTGTAGCACAGTTCCTATCTTCTCAAGCATTCCAGCAGTAACTCCCAGGTAAACAGCATTTGCGGAAGCAGTACTGCCACCTCCTCCTCCTCCTCCTCCTGCTCACCCATGTCCTCCATAATTTCCATGTCGGAGGCCTCTTCACTGCATTGTTCTCCATCATCACGTATTTCATCCTCATTCTCCATTCTCCATTTTGCCCCTCTCCATCAGCAACAGATTCTCCCAGGATGATGTAGCACGGGGGATGGGAAAGCAGCCCAGCTAGGCTGCCTCCCACCCCCAGCACAGTGTAGCCTGGGGGACCAGGAGGCAGCCCAGCTGGGCTGCCTTCTGCCCCCAGTGTGATGTAGCACTGGGGATGGGAAGTCAGCCTGGCTGAGCTGACTTCTCATCCCCAGTGAAACTTGAAACAGCATCAAAACAGCCTTTCTGTTTCGATGGAATGGAATGGAACAGCTGTTTTGACTCAAAATGAAATCTGAGACAAAACACTGTTCCGTCGAACCGTCAAAACTCAAGGTGAAATGGAACAGTGCCGTTTCATACAACCCTAATGTACAGTAGCCCAGAAGGGGGTGCAGGATGCCTCCCTCCCTCCCTCCCTCCTGCCCACTCACCCATGCCAGCCAGTTGAGTCAGGCCATACTTCTCCACCTGGAGTACTGTGCCTGGGGGCCCCACCTGATAGGGCCCCTCCCTCCCTAACTAAGCTTTTTGGGTGGGTTTGTTTAGTCTTCTTTCTTGCAAGAAAATGATGGCTGCAGACTAGCACTGGCCAAGCATTTGACCTCCCTCCATCTGATGACAGTCCACCTTGCAACTTTCCAGTAATGCCATGACCCCATAAAAGTTGCGTGGTCATCAATAACCAGGAAAGGCCAGTAACCAAGCTAGCTGCCAGCCTGCCTCCCTCCCTCTTGCCCTCCCACCATACAGCCCTCCATCCATCCATACCATATCAAGGGATTACTGAAGGGACCTTGGAAGCATATTGTGAACTGGTGTTTTATCTCATTATATTGCGTTTGCTGGCAATGGCTGTATTGTAAAAAAATGTATTCACCAGTTGACTACCAATGGCATTGTTGAGTAAAAAACAATATCTATACTGTTTTAGCTTTATTGTGATTTCTCAGTCAAATGGATTGCAATTCAATTTATTGTGAAAAAAAAATAAAGATGATGAACAAAAATTCTGATTTGTACTTGCTCCTGTTTGATATCAGCTGAAGAGATTACCCTGGGCTGCCTTAAGAATACTGCTGCTCATTTGCTTCTCATCTTCGAGAAGGCTAGGAGGAGAGATATGGCAAGGGAGGACAAAGCAATACTGTACAATATCTGATGAGCTCTCTCCAGGGGGGAGCAAGTTGCAGCTGACTGGAAGTAGGGGATGGGGGGCAGGAGGTCTGCAAACCCGGCTCCAAAAGGTGCCGCATGCAGGATTTTGTAAAGAAAACATTGCATTGCAAATTAAGCATTGAAAAAAAATCATTTTTGCATCGCACCTCCCATAACAGTACAGCCTGCAAAGAAAAAAACTCAGAAAAAAAAGAAACTGTTTTGAAGCTGCGGCAGCAGGCATTAACCCCAACCCCCCATTCCCCCATCCCCTCAGTGATCATGCATATGCAATGCATTATAATGCAGAATTATTAAAGTCTTTAAAGACTTGCTAAAGGCTAAAGGCCCTGGGAGGTCCACGCATGGAGAAATTTTGCAGATTGCCTGCCTGCCTCTGGGGGTGGATGGGGTTGTTTAGTTTTTTTTTCTTACAAGACATGCTGGCTGCACCGCACCCTAGCTAGCACTTAACAAGCATTCGACCTCTCTCCCTCTGATAACAGTCCACCCTGCAACTCTTTGCATCTCTTTGCAACCCTTTCCAGTAATGTCATGACTCCATAAAACCCACCCAAGCAAGGCATCCCCACCACACGGAGGAGCACACAGTCTCCAAAAATCAACCCAACCACCCACCCACCCCAAAGAAAACATGACACATATATAGAGCAAAAATAAAACACTTTACTGAAAACGCTGCAGCTTTAACAATAACTGTATACAACTTAACAATATAAAATATATACAAAATGTAAAAAAATTTTAAAAAAAATCTGAAAATATTTTCACTCTACTCCTCTTTGCTATCTTGACTCTACTGTCCTTGTCACTGGACTGTGGGCTGGTTGCCACCCCTGGTGAGTTCCACCCGTGAAAGTTTTCTGTGAGGAGGGGGGAAAAGGAAGAAGAGGAAGAGGAGGGGCGTTTGGCGCACAGTTGAAAAAATGGACTTTTGCCCCCCCAACACACACACACACACACACACACACACACACACACACAAGGTCGGTGGGACATATTACCTAATTATCACCCAGGACGCTGCATATCCTGGGTGTCGGGTCTAGCAGGCAGTGCCCCTGGACTTTTGGTTGTGGTTCTGAAATGGAATGTGCTGAAGTTCAGAAGGCTTGCAATATTGAAGGAAGTCATGTAACCACTCACTCTAACAAAGCTTCAAACTACTTGCAAAAAACTTACCATTAAGTAAGTTTGTCATTGGGAGCTATGTCCACTGCAGTGGCAGCACATGACGGGGGGTGCAGGGGTCGCAGGTGGAGGGTACATGGTGGGGCAGGAGGACAGGAGGGTATATGAGTGGGGGAAGAGGACATATACTATAGGTGGGGTGGGGCAGAAGAGTTAAGAGGGGATAGAAAATTAAGGGACTATTTGTCTCCCCCATTTTAAAATAATAATTGGTCTGAGTGGACCCATCCTGACCTGAATTGCATGCTAGGAGGGAGGAGTGAGGAGTGAAGGAGGGTAAAAAAGAACATACAGCAGCACCTACTGGCTAAAGGCCAGAACACAGCACCCCCTTGTGGCAAAGGGGATTAATTAAAAGTCTTTGAAGTCTTTGGCTGTTTGCATGAACAAATCCACAGTTGGAGCAGCATAACAGGAGAGGGTCGAAAATTAACACATCTCCGAGTAATGTTAGTTTAAGGTGCTAAATGGACTTTAAAGCAGTGGGAAATCCCGGGTCATGCAAACACAAACACAGTTGCGTGAACGTAAATGGGAAATATCATTTTGTCTACACATGCCTTTTGTCCACTCTCTCTTTCCATGCTAGGAACTCTGTATAGACCCTCATTCCCCCTCCCCCAGACAAGGGTATCCAATACTTCCCACCCTACCAGGCATTGTGGGATTCTCCCATTTCTCACTTTTCACCATACCAGACTGTTCCATTATCATCTGCACCTTAGAGGCCCTTGATTCCCTTGTGCCCCCATCATTTTTCTCTCTCTCTGATAAAGACATAATTCAGGGTTTGAGCATTTTAAACTGTGGTGGCAGGATGGGTAGAGGAAACATAAGGGTATTGTTTCACTGAGTGCTGCCTTCCAGCTATTCAAACGTCACCAGACCGAATAGTAGTCTGCTCATTGATAACCAAAACAGATTTTGGGACTAATTAGAAGTGGTGCCAAAAACTGATCCCATTACAGACAGTGCATATCAGGACTCACAAGCTCAGACAATTGTTCTCATTACATTTTTATGCTTTTCCATGTTTTCTAATCATCCCATTAGGCAGGGCTTACTTTAGGAGACAGATTTGTTGTTGTTTTTTTCTTTCAGTTCTTCATATAGTGCTCAAAATAAGGAGTTGCCATCCAATTATATAATGCTTTTTATTGAACTCCACAAATAAATGTAGTCTGAGTTTCTAATTGGCATGCTTTATTTTGCTTCCTTCATTTTCTTTTCAAATTTAGATTTTAAAACACTTAATTTCTCGCTCTCAAAAAAATGCCCAGAAGCAAATGATAATTGTGAAACTGAGCTGGGTAGCAACAGTAAACTGAAGATATTAATAGTTCTCAGCATGGTACTTACAAGAGCAGAGGATTAGTTTTTGAAGTGTTATCTAGTGAATGGTGGTAATGGCTTCTTAATTAGCCATGTTAGAAGGACATGCTGGCTGGTTCCATATGGTTTGATTTGTATATGAGGGTCAAAGAAAGTTTTTTGTGTAGCTTTACACAGCACAAAAAACTGCCATATATCCTCCAACACTAAACCAAGTGAGACGGATGTTATTGGTCTGCCTGTATATTTGAATGATAGCTGAGTTTTTCAGTTAGTTTTCATTAGTCAGCTGCATTTCCCTTTTCTACACTAGTGGATGGCATACAGTAATTTCTGTAACGCGTTTGACTAAGTTTGACTGCATTAACGTCTGACTGACTACAGAGGCAGTTAGCTGAAAATACTGCTATTGTTTTGCTTATTATTACGCATCCAAGTTGTGTGCTCAGTTTATATATGCAGAGCAGGTCAACTGTCCTCCTTTCTCTGTAATACCCAATTGTTTGCCTGATTCCCCTACTATGCCTTCAGATGCCTTTTTGAGATCCAGACCTACTGTGACACCTATTAGAAATCAAGCCACCAATGATAATTTGTTAATACTTCAGCTGGGAATAGCTGATCATATTCCTTTAAGAAAAGGGAAGGAACCACTGAGCTATACTTTAGCTAACCTAGTGATATGTAACTGTAGTCCTACCTTCT
>NW_005842610.1:91522-95303 GCF_000455745.1 Alligator sinensis
CATCCTTTATTTGCATGCACACCTCTACTTTTGTTCCTCTCATGCTCTCTTATTTTACATTGTCTTGTACTAGATTGTAAGTTTTCTGGATCAGAGACTTTGTTTCACCTTGTAGGTCCTGATCATGACAAGATGCTATTTCAGCACAAGGAATAAATTATAAGAAGTAACAGAGGCTGAACAATAAGTAAACAAAAGCTCTGCTTGCTATAGTGAGTATATTTCTACTGTAATCACATAGAGGCCATCTAGGATAAGTAGGACATAATGCTTCTATCATGAGCAGTGGCAATGCATAGGTGGTACGGGGGGGGTGCATGTGCACCCCCTGAGAGCATTGGTACACCCCCTGACAGGCAGCATTCCCCGCTTAGGCAATGGGCAGGGGGGGCAGGCAGGAGTGCTGATGCCCCCTGAGAGTGCCAGCTGGAGAGTGGGGGCACCAGGAGAAGCGCCACTGGCCCTCCCGGGTGAGGTCAGCACATGTGACCAGCAGGGGGGGACTCCCCCCTGGTCAGCACAATCTGCTGCGGGGGTCCCCCACCCCCAGTCAGTGCAATTCTGACTCAGGAGGCAGCAGTCACCCATAATTTTGAGATAGGATGGGCTGCCAAGAATAAATATTTATACTGCTGTTGTTATGGGACAAACACAGTGAACATGCTAGCGACATGTTTCTTCTCTGCAACACTAGCTAAGTTTCGTTGTGGTCTAACCATCCCAAGGCAAGACTGAAAATTCACCTTTTGCCCTACTGGGCGGTGCCCAGCTGCATTGCCCCAGAAACAGCTCAGGGAAGGAATTATGACTTGCTCCAAGGGACAAAAAAGGGAAGAAGTGTTCTTACTGCTGACCCATACTGGTAGATGGGTACTTCCCTCTCAGTGGTGGTTTCATTGAACTGGTTGGTGTATGAGGATGACATAATCAAGCCTCTACCACTTCTCAGCTCATTCTCTATCTACTTGTGCTGGGGAAGAATAGTATCCACACAAGGTCTATGTTCTCAGTGGTTATGCTCTTACTGTTCTTGTACAGAGCAAGCCACTTTCTTGCTTCAAATTAAGGGTGGTACATGTGACATTCCTTTCATTAAATGGAATGTTTACTAGAATTTACTGTAGTTTGACTCTTTTGTATTTTCCATTAGATAGTTATTGGTTAATAAACAAAATAACTTTGGCAACAGGAACTGGAATCCAGCATTCCCCCTTCTTATGGGAGGTCCATAACCATGCGACTGCAGATCAAGGTTCTCTCTTGCTTACTTTCTCTCTGTGGCCCCATGTTCCATGCACACTTAGCTGACCAGTGCCATCATCTTGTCTTATTCTCCTGGGAAGTGAGAGATGTAAGCTGAAATCCTTTCAGGGTGAGGAATGATAAAACACAGGCCTCACATGTCCTGTCTGAATGCTCTGATTAGTATGCTTCTATAGCATTGTAGTTTATTAATTGAATTCAGAGTAGCCAATGTGAGTTAAGCTACCTCAGAGTCTACCTTGTGAATCAAACCCCTCTGGGGACTCCTTTGCACTCCCTTACTCTTCCCCCTCCTTCCCCTCCTCCCCACCCCCACCCCAGCTGGGTTACAATGGCACTTAGGCTGATCCTAGGTGTCCTGGCACTTGAAAGTCAAAATGGAGGTGCCTAGGGATCATCAAGATCCAAACTGTAGTTCACAATGTATGTTGTTTCTCCTTTATGGCCAATGGATTAATTTTTCATGATTCAGGAACCTAAAATCCAATGAAGTCCCATTTAGGGACCAAGCTGAATAGTACCCTAAATATCTAATAAAGTCCCAGAATAGGAATGCCAGAGAATTGGCCATGCTACATGGATAAAAGCTCAGCACTGATTCTAATCAGCCAACTTGAAACGTATGAAATGATGGATCTTTTCCCAAAGTTGGTGTATGAAGTGGTAGCTCCAAAATCTGATGTTGATAAGGCTGATCCATAGCAACAGAAAGGATCTCAAAGTTAGGTCTGGATGAATTCGGTGCAAAAATTGAAGGAAAATAACAAAGTTAGTGGAATACAAGATGCTGAGTTTGGTTGTAACACAATCCCCAAAGAGGGATTTTTCTTAGAGTTATATAATAAGCAGCTCAATAAAATGGGTAACACTGCTACTAGTAAAGGAGAAAGTCATTCAGATAAAGAAGTGCCTGATATAAATCCCTTTGAAGTCAATGAGAGGTTCTTCATCCACTTTAGATCAGAGACGATGAGAACTCTAGAATAATTTCACTTAGGATTTTGAGGATAACATTTTTGGAGAAATTTGATTTAAAAAACCACTGCAGACCCTAATGGATAACTTCTGTACATCTGCTTCTGGAAAAAGGTGCGTGTTCTTTGGTCTAAGAAATTATATCTAGTGCTTGCTAAATATTGTACTGTTTCAGGAAGAGGAAAGTTTCCAAGATATAGAACTGGCTTCTTATGCTGGCTATGAATTAGGTTTTGCTGTAATAACATTTTTGTCACTTGAAACTTTTAACATGGTTGTGTTGGTCAGCAAGGACCTAGTCCCAAAACTGTACTTTGAATAGACTGCTGACTGCATGTGAAAACCCACTGAAACCAACAGCTGTGTTATGTAACTGCCTAGGATGCTCAAAGGCCTAAATTTGTCAAGTTGTCAGGGTTGTTACGTGAGGGTAGAAACTGGTTTTTATGCTAGCTTAGAATGTTCAGTTGGGGGTAAGATCAGTGGTGATGAATATCAGGCCCAAGACGAAATAAAAACAGGCTTTTCAGGGAGCTACTGAGAACATTCAGAAAGTCTCACTCTATATGTCAGAGTCTTGCTTTTAGGATATCATGATACGTGCATAATGGTTATGTCAAAAAATGATCACTGTCCTTTAGTAAGTAATGTACCATGGCTGAAAACATCTTACACAACCAGAAAGATTGATTGGTTATTTTAAAGTTTTTTTCATTTAGCAAATCTCATGAACAACTAATGATGTACTAGCAGATGAAAAAGTGCCCAGAAATATATTTCAAATGAAGCTTTTCTGCTCTTGAGTATTTGGCAAATTTCAGATCTCCTCCAGATTTTTTTAAATGAAGGTTTGTGTTTCTTGAAAGATCTTCAGTGTCACTGGGCATACATTAATAACTGAACTATTTTTTTTGCTTTATTGGCCTAAACTCTAACATCAAGAAACCTCCACAATTTAGTTATGAAGCTGGTTTTAAAGTCTATTTTATACTGGAACTAAAATGATGTAAGAAGCTAATCCACTAACATTCCTCATGAGATTTAAAAAAATGTTTGAAGGCTTCTTCTACAGAACTTCATTTTCTTTCACCTCACCAGGGTAGATTTGATAACTTCAGTGACTACCATTTTTTGACTGTGAAAGGGCAATAAGACCAAAATCTCTTATAGGATCATATCAAATGTGCAAAGAAGCATTTAAATCATTCACTGATAGTGCTCCTGGTAGCAAATCATAAAAGAAGCTCCTCAAGTGTGGGGCTCAGGAAAATAAAATTTAGAAATAAGGGGTATGCATTAGAGGTGTGCAAAATGGGCCATATTTGATTCAGATTTGGATTCAGCCTGAATTAGGGACAGTGATTCAATTCGGTGATTCGATTAGATTCAGCCAAATCTGAATCTGAAGATTCGATGCTGATTTGGGGAATCAGTGATTCAGCCGTAGATACAGCTTTAAATATTTTTTCTACATACCTCAAGGTACCAGGCATGGTTTGTGAATGCTGTGATGGTGGGGCAGATGGAGTGTCCCACAGGAGTG
>NW_005842610.1:95334-98147 GCF_000455745.1 Alligator sinensis
GGGGGGGGGGGCGCTCACGTACTTGGCGGTGAACATGAAAGTGGACCGGAAATACTTCCGGTCCACTTCCGGGTCTGCCAGGGAGCGGACTGGGGGCCCTGCCTCCTGCACCCCCCTGGCTTGATGATCGGTTGTGGGGGGAGCCCAGGTGCCCCCCAGAACCAGGAGGCACCAGTTGCTGTGCCATGGGGGAGGGCAGCCCCCCTGCAATCCCTGGCAGACCCAGAAGTGGATTGGAAGTGCTTCTGGTCCACTTCCAGGTCTGCTGCTGAGCGCACTGGGGAGCCCCTGGAATGCCAGTGGGACACTCCATCCACCCCAGCATCTCAGCATTCACGAGTCACCTGCTTCCTTGAGGCATGTAGAAAAAACATTTAAAGTTGTGTCTGTGTCCAAATCGCCGAATCTTTCCAAATCTCTCCAAATCGATTCTGAGGGTTCCAATTTGATTCGGAGAAATTAAAGAGTCTTCTGATTTGATTCAGATTTGGCGATTTGGCCACCAAATCAAGCTGAATCTCAGCCAAATCTCCACTGAATCAAATCAGGGACTGAAGCTTCATACAGCCCTAGTATGCATTGTTGGCCCATTATGATCAGCAGTTCTTTCCCAAACCACTACCAAGTGATATTTTCCACTAGCTGATGGAACTTGTACTCTTCAGAAGTGAAAAAATGTTTTTTACTTGCAGTTCTCACACAAGTTGTGCCTATTTACCTGGGTAAACCTCCTTACATATAAAAAAAATTCTGGTAAGATGAAGCTGGTGGGTGAAATGCCTTTCATTCTGTCAATCGATGTGTGGGGAAATAATTAATGTTTCATGAAAAGGGTATGAGGGCAGGTTATGAAGCATTTCCAGCTAACAGGCTGCAAAGATCATCTTATTTTCTGTAATACAGTGCAAAAGGACTGGAGTTACTCTATTGCTGCCATCTGATCATAATTATTCCATAAATAACCAAGTGTATAAATGCAGAGATCTTACATAAAACTCTCCTTTATTCTGATGCCTACAAAAACCTTGGCAACAAGTCAAGCAGATGGTGTGCTGAAGCCATTGCTTGCCCTGATACCTAATATTCCTTTTTCTTTAGGCACATTGCCTGTTTTTCTGTGCCCTCCTGTCTCTTATTTTATGCCTAGGTAATCTCTTTGGATGAGGAACTGTCTTTTTGGTCTATGTGTGTTCAGTGTCTAACATAGTGGGTTCTTAGTCCACAACTGAATCTATTGGAGGCCATTGCAGCAACAGTAATAAATAGTAATAATGTATGCAGTTGTAGTGCAATGTGCTTAAACTATATAGGGATAGCAAATATTTAAGGGACAGCCCCCTTCCCCATCAGATATTACTAGAATTTCTCTTGTTGGGCATCCAATTCCTGACTCAGAAGATTAGGAAATGGAGGTCCATTTTGTGGAGAAAGGGCTTGGAATGCACAGTGGCACGTTTGTTGATTTTAACAATTCAATATTCATTAATGGAGACTGATTCTTATATTCACAGCAGGGGCAAATGTACAACCTTATGAAAACAAATATATAACTTCTGATTTAAAAGAGGAAGGGCTGATGGCATGTCATGTCATGGGAGTGATCATTTGGTCCATATCATATTCAATTGGCCCTGCGTTTGATTAGCATTGGGCATGCCACAAACTCTTGACATTTCTTAGCTATTTGGGGAGACGGCATGTGAAGGAATGGGCATACAGATGAGACTCACCAGAAAGATCATCATTAATTATGGGTGAATATTTCTATGGTGGGTGTGGTGTGCACATTTTGGTTGTAATTGTACATTTTCATTGATGTGAAAATGCCTAGAGTAGAGACAGAAGCTGTAAACATTCATTTAAAGAAAGACGCAGCACTAGCCAGGGTTTCCAACTTTGGACCATGGAAAATCTTTCTGGAGATGATTGTTCCCAGCAGCCTCCCTTCCCTCAGTGTCAGACTGATGAGTACCCTTGAAACTTTTATATGTTTTTTTTATACTTTGGGAACAGCTTTGTATGTTTTGAAAAAGTATTTTATCTAACCAAGGGCATAGAGTAGGTTGTTTAGGCTGGGGGAAATCGCTTGTTGCCTAGTTGCTTAATTGCTGGCCTTGCTAGAAGGAAAGGCCATATCAGCGAGGTCCCTGGTGGAGTTGGAAAGGGGGGTTACTGGCTGAGCTTGCTGAATAACAGGTGCCACATCAGCAAATTACACTGTCACGAAGACAAGTTCAAGCCGGCTAGGGAGTGGTCTGTAGCTAGGGTGAAGTGCGCATGGACCAAAAGGGGCAACCTATAGTAACTGCATAGCGTGTAAGGCTAGAAGAGGCTATATAAGGCTACTGCCCACTTGGGTGGGTGTGCTTGCTTTGCGAACGATTGCCAAGCACCGCTTTCTGCACAGAAACAAAGATTAAGTTGGATCCTTCACCCCTGTGTGTTTATTGGCACAAGCGCACCGGGCACGAACTCACTGTCCTTTGGGGACAACAATTTCTGGCACCCCAGATGGGACCTAATTAACTGCTTTGCCCGGTCCACCTCTTCAGCTCCGGCAACAACTGTGGACGGCGCGAGGGCCAGGCGCCACCGACCTTATTCGTCAGAGGTCTGACCGTCTCCTGGTTGCCTGACGGAGTCGTGGAGGGGCACAACGGCGCAACACTCGAAGGACCAACTTAATCGGGCGGGGCGAGGGAGGTCTCAATGGACAGGTGAGTACTTCTTTTAATATTTTGATCAGGATTGGGAAAGAGACGGCTTTAAAAGTTCCGACCGTGTAGACGCCCTAGGCGAGTGAGATCGGGTGG
>NW_005842610.1:99929-101785 GCF_000455745.1 Alligator sinensis
TTGTATATGCCTGAGTGCCCCATACCCTTGTTTGGGAGGGATTTGCTGTGCAAATTGCAGGCCCAATTGACTTTTTCGGAGGACCGAATTACTATGAAGATACCAACTGAGGAGGCCTGGAGGGCCAGATGAGTCTTCTATTGCGGGAAGGGGAGGAAGGGAGAATTCCCCCCAAAGTAGAAGACGCTGTAGTGCCATGGGTATGAGCAGGAGAGAAGCCAGGAAGAGCCAAGCTGGCCACCCCTGTAAGCATTGATTTGAAGCTGGGAATTACTCCGCCCAGGGTACCCCAATATCGGTTGAAAATAGAGGCTTGGAAAGGCCTAGAACCACTTATAAAGCGATTCCTTGAACATGGTTTGCTTCAGGAGTGCCGATCATCTTTTAATTCCCCCATTTTGCCTGTCAAAAAACCCCACAGTAACGAGTATCGTTTCATGCAGGACCTCAGAGCCGTGAACAAGGTCACGGTGACCCTCCACCCGGTGGTGCCAAACCTTTATACCTTGCTGGCTACTTTGTCTGCAGAGGACCAGTGGTTTACTGTCCTGGACCTGAAAGACGCCTTCTTTTGCATCCCACTTGAAACAGACAGCCAAGAGATTTTTGCATTCGAATGGGAGGACCCGAATACTAGGAGAAAAACCCAATTGTGCTGGACAGTTTTGCCTCAGGGTTTTAAGAACAGTCCCACTATTTTCAGCACTGTCTTAAGTACCGATCTTCAGAAGTGGAACAGAAGAACGTCAGGAACCCTGTTACAGTATGTGGATGATCTGTTGATTGCAGCAAAAACGAGGGAAGAGTGCCACCTACTGACCGTAATTTTACTGAATTTCCTGGGACAAGCGGGATACCGGGTGTCTCGGAAAAAGGCCCAGATAGAGCAAGAGAGAGTGCGGTACCTAGGATTTGACATCTCACAAGGCCAGAGGATGTTGGGCCCTGAGAGAAAAGAGGCCATCTGCCGGATAGCAGTCCCAAAGACCAAGAGACAATTGCAAGGCTTTTTGGGGATGGCAGGGTTCTGCCTTGATCTGGATCCCCAATTTTGGACTAATAGCCAAAGCTCTTTATGAAGCCACTGCTGGTAGCGAAGGAGATTTGCAATGGACAGCAGAATGCCGAAAGAGCTTTGACACTATCAAACAGGCCCTCATGACAGCGCCGGCCCTGGGCCTACCCGACCTGAGTAAACCATTTCAGCTTTACATTCATGAACGCCAAGGAGTGCTGACCCAGTACTTAGGTAGCTGGAAAAGAGCAGTGGCCTACTTCTCCAAACAATTGGATCCTACTAGTTTGGGATGGCCGGCCTGCCTGCGAGCAGTGGCAGCTACAGCTATGCTGGTAAAGGAATCTAAGAAACTTACTTTAGGACAGCCAATGACCGTGTATACCCCACATTCAGTGCTGGCGGTGATGGATGCAAAGGGGGGAACCTGGCTTTCCCCTGGACGAATGGCTAAATACCAGGCGGCTCTCCTGGATCAAGGAGACATCCAGTTGCAGACCTCTAGTACACTGAACCCAGCTACGCTAATGCCATTGGAACAGGACAAAGGATTACAGCATGATTGCATCGAAACCATTGAGAGCGTGTATGCTAGCTGGCCAGACCTTAGGGATGTTCTAATCCCTAATGCAGACCTCGAGTTCTATACGGACGGAAGCAGCTTCATGGACAATGGAACCTGAAAGGCAGGATACACCGTGGTTACATCATGGGATACCGTGGAAGCAAAAGCCTTGCCTCCAAATACCTCTGCACAGAGAGCTGAGCTTATTGCGCTGACCCGAGCTCTCCATTTGGCAAAAGGAAAGACAGCCACTATATACACGGATTCGAAGTACGC
>NW_005842610.1:104000-117655 GCF_000455745.1 Alligator sinensis
CGAGTTGATAGAGTCAAAAGTGCAGAACTTGAAAGAAGTTCTGTCCCACATCAAGCAAGAGGAAGGGTTTGATTTCTCTTGGCTTACTTCTTGGCTTCCTAATTTTTTCTGGCTTAAACAAATTTTCCTGTTAGCTGTAGCAAGTATATGTGTTTTCTTGATAATTTGTTGTGGAGTACAATGTGTACCTATGTGTTGTGATATATTCAAGAGATCAGTTCCTTCCCCTGTTAATCATGTGATGTTTGTAAAATCATCAGTTACAAATCTGATCCAAAAGAATCGGGAGGGAGCCAGGAAATTCCTGACGATGAAAAAGATGGTCGAGGACTATGGTCCTATTCCATAGGGCCATAGCCTCGAAGGGGGGATTTGATGAGTACCCTTGAAACTTTTATATGTTTTTTTTTATACTTTGGGAACAGCTTTGTATGTTTTGAAAAAGTATTTTATCTAAACAAGGGCATAGAGTAGGTTATTTAGGCTGGAGGAAATCGCTTGTTGCCTAGTTGCTTAATTGCTGGCCTTGCTAGAAGGAAAGGCCATATCAGCGAGGTCCCTGGTGGAGTTGGAAAGGGGGGTTACTGGCTGAGCTTGCTGAATAACAAGTGCCACATCAGCAAATTACACTGTCACAAAGACAAGTTCAAGCCGGCTAGGGAGTGGTCTGTAGCTAGGGTGAAGTGCGCATGGACCAAAAGGGGCAACCTATAGTAACTGCATAGCGTGTAAGGCTAGAAGAGGCTATATAAGGCTACTGCCCACTTGGGGGGGTGTGCTTGCTTTGCGAACGATTGCCAAGCACCGCTTTCTGCGCAGAAATAAAGATTAAGTTGGATCCTTCACCCCTGTGTGTTTATTGGCACAAGCGCACCGGGCACGAACTCACTGTCCTTTGGGGACAACAAGACTGGCAAATAGTAAAAACCCTGGAGGCAGGTGTTTGGAGATCATAATACACAGTCTGCTTTTGAGACATATTTGGCATCTCTTTTATGGGCTCTTCTTTTTGGGGCTGGATTCTGACAATACACACCAGCATTTGGAACAGTAAGGCAGTAGAACTCTTCAGCTATACCCATGCTAGGGTCTGACTGAAGACTTCAATGCATTTGTGGCCAAAATAATGCCTGATTCTGAAATAGTGAAACATTAGAATGTCTTGTCATTGGTGTATTCCCTCTTCCTATAAAGCTACTTATCAGGACCATCCTTGTAAATATTATTAGAGGCTTTGTTTTGATGGTGATGTTTTGGCTTTTTTCACCCCTTCCCCCCGCCCCAATCAACACCCAGGACAGTCACCCCAGTCATCCTATTGCATAGAAGTAGCAGACACCAAGAAAGTCTTTTAAAAAATAAGCCAGAATTTATTAGTCAGCTAGAATTCAGTTTTGTGGAGTCTTTAGATTTGAAAAGCAAAGAGCGTATGCATGCTCATGTCGGCTGTTTTACTTGCCTCTGCTGCAACATATCCAGGATTCCATCTCTTTCACTGCAGTGGGCAACCTCTCAGTGTCCTGACCCCTCAGTTCTTTGTTTCAAGCTCTAATCAAACTGTCTTTCACATGTTCTGACTTTCTTGGTTGGCACTTTTCAAAAGGTATGGTTCAGTAGTTCTGAGCTTACTTCATTTATTGGCAGTCCTTCATAGTCCATACATACCAACTTCTGTGCTTGTAACTCCTACCCATTCCCCTGCACCAGAAAGAAATTTTAACTCCTTCAAATCCCAGTGGGGAACAATATAAAAGTGAGTGAGAAAATCTATTCTTGCAATTTTTTTGAGAAAATTATGCAGAATTTTCCCACATTAAGCAAATCCCCTCATAAGTGAGTCAAAAAAGTAGAGAATATCTGTTAGCATGACAGGATTTGGATCTTGGGTAGCACTGGATTTGCAGCTGAATAAAGGCTTTTATCTGTGTCTCAGCAAAAGCTGCTGATCACAAGGCTGGATGATATCATAAAAGTAACTAACTTTGCTAATGCTTAAGTAAGTGGATTCCTAACAAAAGGGTAGGGTGCAAAGTGCATGATGTGTTGTGTAAAAATAGAAACCAGACCAATGGCTATCATTAGTGGACAAAGCAGAAGCAGGACCTTGGAGATGATGCTGAAGTCAGCAAGAAACCAGAAAGAGTCAGCAAGAAACCATGACTGACCAGGAGAAACGGGGGTCAAAGTCTTATGCACGCGCTCTTAGCAGAGAGGCATGTAAATAAATTAAATGCATGGGCAATTCCATGTTAATGAAGTAAACAGAGGCGGAGCTTGAGATGGGAGGAGAAATGGATGGAACAAAAGGAGGGATGGAGGTTGAGTGAATATTAATGAGTATGAACCAAGGTGTATAAAAGTAAAAAGAACTATTATTTGTGGCAGCTCCTCTGTTTGTTGGTTTTTAGGGGGCTAGTCCGAAGCTGTCTCCGTTCTGAATAAAGCTGTTGCAAGCAGTGTGTGCTGGTGTTTGCTCCCTGCTTACTCTGGCTAATGAGTAACAGGATTCATGAGCAATTGGATCATCATCTCCCTAGTCATTGGGCACCACATGGAGTCGGGGTCTAACATCTTGGTGTAGTTGGCAGAATTAGACACACATTTGGAGGGGACTGATCATCCTGATCCTACCAGTGTAAGGCCTAACTGCGTACTTACGCATGAGCATACTAGGTTCTCTTGGGCCGCCTCAGCTATCGTACCCCATCTTTTACCTTTCCCCAGTAGCATGGCAGCAGGTTCAGAGGCTTTTCTTCTGTGTGTGTGGGATCAGGGTGACCACTGTGTTTTTATTGTGAGTTGGGTTAAATGGAATGGGGGTCTGGGACCCCAGGAGAATCTATCTAGCCCAGCTTGGATTACGGCCTGGAGTTGGGTCGAGGGAATTTTAAGTAAAGCAACTGCCCCCCAGGCATTAGCTTGGAGTGTTCAAGATTTCACCTCCAGACTGCTGCCACCTAAAAGAGAGAGCCTCAGAGTGGAGCCTGCATTCTGGCTAGATGTACCTTAACTCTGATGACAGCCCTAGGCTTAGTAGTTATAGAATTGTTTAATTTTCTGTATTGTTCCTTTTTTGTTTTTTGCTCTGTATCGATAAATTCACCTATTATCGACTAGCAGGTGTTGCAATCAGTCTGAAGATTGTGTTCGTCTAGAACAAAGGTATAGGTGGTAGGTTTAAATCCAGTCCAAGAATTGGCAACTTCACCAGGACACAAGAGTAGTAACCTAACTAATCAAGGAATTTGTTGATCCAGAGTGATCTGCTTTAGAGGGGTTAGCTGAAACTTGTAGTAAGGTGAAGTTATATAGGAAGTAACTAAAGTTATAAGTATTGTGCAGGAGATGTTGTTTGTTACTGCTAACCAGGCGATTTTTTTTGCCCAGGTTAGGCAGAGGAGTGGACATGAGTATATGCTGTGGTCTGCTTGGAATTAAGTAAGAACCTCTTGTGTTTACAATAGGAAGCTAAAAAGCAAAGGAAGTCATCTCTCTGCTGAAAAGACTGTGTGAATGAACAGGGTCCTTTAATTCTAAGGTCCTTGGTAAAATAATTACAGTCTTCTGTGCAGAAAAAAACAAAAGCAGGTATGTGTTTGCTGTGAAGTTTGTACAGTGTAAGTTACCAATGCAGGTTATAGCAACATAAAGCATTATACAGGCAGTATAGCTTCAGAGAGACCAAAAACAGAGAAATGGAGACAAATACTCTAGAATCCTGTGTGCATCAGAAAATAGAGGCAGAGGTAGCACAAAAACCAGGGGGTATAGGGGACACTACAGTGCTCCAAGGGGTCAGGATTCAACAAAGGTTAGACACTTACAATCATAGACATATTCATCCAGTTGACAAAAGACAGGGTTAACAAAATATAAAACACAAACAGCACAACAAACAATACTGGTTGGTGAAATATAAAAGGCACAAAATACAAAATGTCAAATAACAAGAAATATAGGGCCTGGGTACCTGGAGAGGGAGAAAGCCAATGACCCCTTTCCACTGCAACAAGAATTTCTCCCTATTACTTCACTCACCCTAGCTGGGACTTAAACTCAGCTTGCCCATGTGGTAGGCAGAAACTCCACCACACAGCCACCAGTATTGATACTGTACTAAGCAGCTAGGGGTCTTGACCTTCCAGGAGCCCCAGCCCCATGTCAAGCTGCCTGGCCTCTTATTGGAGGAGCTCAAAGCAGAGCTGGGAACCTCTCAGGTTGCTGCTCAGCTCCTTGCAGGAGCTGGGGAACCTCTCCTGCTGGCCGCAGCCTCTCATAGGGAATCCTGGAGCCCATCAGGGAGCCTCTCCTGCCAGCCGCATGCCACACTGCTGAGGGTCCAACTGCTGCCTGCAGGTCCCACTCCTTCAGGTGCTTCTGGGGCAAATGCTTCCACCCTGCTGGCCCAACTCTTGCCAGCTCTTTGAAGCTCCTTCCTTTTGGTCCCTCGCTGTTCTCCCCTGAGTCAGCTGTGCTGCCCCTTTTATCCCCATCCAGGTGACCCAAGGGGCCAACCAGGGGACACGGAGGGTGAGTCTCTGGGTCCTGATTGGTGAGGAAAGGGAATCCCAAGTTCTCCAATCATCTTTTGCCCTTTCAAAACCCCTGGGCTAAGCCACTGCCAGCTAGCCCATCACATGTTACTAGACATTTGCTCAGGCAGTGGCAGAGAATTTGTGATTAGAAGTGAAGGGAAACTTGATTCTCCCTCCTGCCTCTACAGGAACAGTGAAAAGCCTAGAAGAGATAGAGATTGTTACTGGAGTGTAACAGCTTATTTTAGGAAACATCAGGGTACAGCTGTGTAAAGAGAGATCAATGCCCAGAATTTCTTTTAGTTACTCTGAGCAGGGAAAGACGAGCAAGCTTATCAAAGGCACGTTTTGTTTTTCTCTGCAGAGGCATAGTTTAAAAGTTTCCTTTTTAAGGTGGGAAGAATTTTCTTAAAGAAATTGTGTATAGTGTGTAATTTGTCACCCACGGTCTTTCAGGGAACCTTTCTTAGTCCTGAAGTGAAGCTTGCTGGGTTGTACAGCTGTAAGAGAAATAGATTTAATAAATAGATTAGTTTTCAAAGAGCAAGGCAAAAATGAGCCACTAATAAGAACGGATTGTGAAGCCTGTAGCCCAGAAAGAATATGGTTAAGATCTGTTAGGAAAGAAAAAACTAAAAGTTAAGTAAAACCTTAAAAAGTGTTAGGATTCTAGAGAGTTGCTAGAGAAAGAGAGGAGAAAAAGAAAAGTTCTAATAAAGAGTCTGCAGAGCCCTAAAAGACCAAGTGGTCTGGCAGTCCAGAGAAGGGGCACAAGAAAAAATCACTGTTAGAGCTGCCAAAGCTGAGAGCCTGCGATCTCAACTGACCCGAGGGGGTGGGGGCAAAAAGCCCAGAAATCAAAGACTGTGCCCATAAGAAGTAAAAAAAAAAGGCAGTGGGAGAGTGAACAGTTTGATCCTAGGTATGACCTAAAACTGCCACCCTCCTAGGTGTGGTTAGGATAGTAAAGCGACCTGTAGCAGGGTAGGCTCTGCAAAATGCTGCATCATAACCACCCTAGGGAATAGGCAGAGGCAAATCTAGAGTGCCTCAAAACTCTAGCTCCCACCTCCTTGTGAGTTATCCTTCTTTAACAAAAACCTACGAGAGCATACTCCAACAGAAATACCCTTGGTACAAGCCAAGGAAAAGAGATGCGTGGCATGAAATGCCTGCCACTTTAAGAGAATAACACTGCTGTAAAAGCATACTCTGAAAAGTGCAAGAAGGAGAAAATTTTAAATGAATGCCAACCTGGCTATAAACCAAGCAAAGCCAGCCACAAGTGTATGAAAAACTAACCAAAAGGTGTGAGCCCCTCTCTTTTTGTCCTTGTGCTTTACAGAATGAAATCACCATTGAAGTATTATGAAGTTTGCTGAGTACAAGAAAGAAATCAAGCTTAACTGTTATGTGTAATGATTGTGTTTTACTAAATCTGTAAAATGCTATTATTATAAGTAATTGTTATGTCAACTATGCTGGACTATAAAATGTAAAGCAAAACATCTTAATAAGCTATAAAATACCTGAAAAGTGGCTATAAAAATAATACATCATGCAGAGCATCACCTGCATAACCTCGCAGAGTTCAGCCGTGCCAAAGGTAAAAAAGACTGACTGAATTGTTTGTTTTATTGTCATCCTTTGTTTCCTTTTTCCCCCCTTGTTTTTGTTTTGTGTTAAAATTAATGTATTTTAGTTTGTATAGTAGAAATAGTAATTTAATGTGGTTTTATTAATTCCCAAAATTTCTGCAAAAATTCGGAACACAAAGTAAAATGATAAAACCCTAAGGAAAACCAGGGCCTTCCTGTGCAAACAGCATATCTAGTTTCCATGGCAAGTTAAAAAAAAATGTCCGAACCCGTTACATTTATCTACACTTTTACAGAACAAAAAGGCACTATTAGTGCTACCATAACACCAAGCATCCCATTAACGTTCAGCTGCATTTTCATGCCAACTAAAAGCAAAACATATATATACATACCCCTATGGTACCATCGTCCCAGTTCCTGGCTCAGTCCCAGGCTGAAAAGTAACCTAAGCACTCTCCCACTCTTCACCAGTAATAGGCAAAAGGTCAGTCCTCTGTCCGAGTAACACAACAGCACCATCTACCTTACCAGGCCCTGTCCCATCCACCAGCAGAGGGTTTGGGATTGAGAGTATGGTTGGGGGTAGAAAGGTAAGAAAGGTTTATTGACTTAACAAAAACACAACTACGCACAGATAACAAAACAACAGACAGACAATAATAATTCGCATTGGCAACTTATTGGCAGTCCCCTCTGATGCCTGATGTACAACAAGTTTCTCTTCTGCAAAGCTCAGTGAAGTCAGGTGTCCCTGATCAGTGCTGTCTGAGGGGTACCGGGAAGGACCCTGGTATTCAGTCTTTGGGCTCCTTGAGGTCCATGGGCCCACTGATCCAGGCCAGCAGCTAATCTTAAATCAGTACTTCTTTCACAGAGCTACATCTTCCTTCTGAATGATTTCCGGATGTGCCAGCCCATTTATAATTTCTGAGCTGTGCTGATAAGTTACAGCCATCCAGATTCTTTTTACTTCAACTGTCCTTAGACTGACCAATAGCAGTACAAGCTTTGCATTCCTCTGATAAGGTTAATTTTAACTACGCCGTAGGGCCTTACTACTTCAAGGCTTTGCTAAATTTACTAGGCCTTACTTCATACAAGGCCTTACTACATCTTAAACTTTAATTAGGCTCTTAGCAACAACATATAGCTTAATATCTAAACAAATGACAGAAAAACACTTGGTCTAATCTTCATAGAGCCTTCAGCAAGCACCTTTATCACACGGACATAACTTTCAGCTGTCACAAGGCCCAAGGGGTGTATTGTGTGGAGAAAGTAATTACCTCTGGAGAATCAACTGGGTTTCCCTTTTGCTGCCTATACTAAGTCTGTGAGGGAGTGTTAGAGTGACAGGATTTGGATTTTGGGGAGCACTGGATTTGCAGCTGAATTAAGGTTTTTATCTGTGTCTCAGCAAAAGCTGCGGGTCACAAGGCAGGATGATATATTAAAAGTAACTAACTTTGCTAATGCTTAAGTAAGCCGATTCCTAACAAAAGGATAGGGCGCAAAGTGCATGATGTGTTGTGTAAAAATAGGATACAGAACAACGGCTATTGTTAGGGGACAAAGCAGAAGCAGGACCTTGGAGCTGATGCTGAAGTCAGCAAGAAACCAGAAAGAACCAGCAAGAAACCACGATTGACCGTAAAAAGCGGGGGTCAAAGTCTTACGCACACACTCTTAGCAGAGAGGCATGTAAATAAATGAAATGCATGGGAAATTCCATGTTAATGAAGTAAACAGTAAACAGAGGTGGAGCTTGAGATGGGAGGAGAAATGGGTGAAACAAAAGAAGGGATGGAGGTGGAGTGAATGTTAATGAGTACGAACCAAGGTGTATAAATGTGAAAAGAAATATTGTATGGGGCGACTCCCTGGTTTGTTGGTTTTTCAGGAACTAATCCAAAGCTGTCTCCATTCTGAATAAAGCTGTTGTGAGCAATGTGTGCTGGTGTTTGCTCCCTGCTCTGCTCTGGCTAATGAGTAGTAGGATCCATGAGCAATTGGATCATCGTCTCCCTAGGTGTTGGGCACCGCATGGAGTCAGGGTCTAACAATATCATTATCTTGCCTTTGACATCTGGTATAAAAGCTTATCACTCCCCAAATGGAAAAAAAATAATGCTGGGTCATGGCATATTTTTCTCCCCAGTAACTTTCAGTGCCCTACAAATAAACTGCACAATTTTAATGTCTGCACTATGGAATCAGATTGATAAGAAATGTCGTTTGGTGCCAGGGTGTGATGTGCTTCATCAGTGGAATGACACAGTGGGCACAGTGGCAATAAAAAAGGAGAAATTATTGCACACCTGCAACATATTCTGAGTCTGACATATAGACTTTGAAGACCATAAAATGAAGATGAATTATGTTGATCAGCTGTTTCGTGACAGCATAGCTTATGTTCCAAATTCATCTGGTCATTAGATCATGCTTTTTCCAGAATGGAAAGCTCCAACATATTTTTAAGCTTGACTTAATTGTTGATTTGGCATCTGGAATCTGCAGCAGAAAAAGCTCATATGCAAAGAGATTTAAATATCTAGCATTTTCTAGAAAGTACCATGACACTATTTGCATCTTAGACATAGTTTGCAAAAATATATCTTTAATATGGAAGAGCAATTCTGTAAATCAATGTTAATTTAGGCTTCCTGGTGGGTTTGCTTGGTTGTGGCTATCCTTACAGGTGTGCTCATCTGCTAAGTATGCTCTTTCACTAGTTACTGAATCAGCCAGAAAGATATTTTACATGTTAGTGAGGAAGCATCAGGGTCACTGAAGAGTAATGCGATCCTAGATGATACCATGCATACATAGTGCATGAAGGGTTTGAATAAGAATCCATGGGAGACAAAGGGAATTTCTTATTAAGTTCAATGATCAGGCCCCTTTCCCTTCCAAAAAAGGTCATTATTAGTAACATATTAACTGTCCTTCTTTCTTCTTAAGCAGTGATAATTTCCCTGGTATTGGATCATGATGAGATGGATATCTGTCTGATATATATATACAGGATCAGTCAGTCAGGAACTTCTTAACCTTTTGAATCACAAATTTGTATTAGTACATATATAATGTCAATGCTAGAAAATGCCAGCTAAGGCACATAACTGAAAATTAATTATTATAAATGAAAAATCAATATGCCTATAGTACCTTATCTTCCTCCAGTTAGAACAAATGGGAAGTTTGTCATTGAGATCAATGAGAACAGGGTTTTATGTTTTTAAATCCTTAGCTTATTTAAGAAAATGGATAGGAATAGATAAAACAGTAAATTCAGTTCAAGTACACAGAGTGGATCTGATTCCTTTGATGCATGAAGTAAGCAGCTCATCGCAATTGTGAAGGGTGAGAAGAGAAGAGGGGGACAAGCAGCATCCCTGGCTTACCCCAGTGTCAGTGGCTCCTGGAAGCAGTGAGTGACAGTCACTTCAGCACTTCTGGAGCAACCTGACACTCCAGATTGGTGGAGAGCATCCACTGGGAAGTACTTTCAGCTCCAGTGAGGCTCAGGGCAGCCCACCTTGCAGTGCAGTGGGGACAGTGGGTGGAATAGTTCCTGGGTGCAGAACAGGTACTCCCCAAAGCAAAGCAGCTTGAGTGGCAGGGTGTGTAAAGGAGTGCCAACTCTTGGACGCAGCTGACAGCAAATGCCAGAGCAGATAGAGGCAACTTCAGCGCAACGCTTAGAGGTGATCCAATTACAAGATCAGAGGGATCCCAAGCAGTGACTGAGCGGGTGAGAGGCCCAAGTATTGGGAAGTGCCCCTCTTCCCAGGAAAGGTTGTTCTTCTCTGGGTGGAGAGACTGGAAAGAAAAGCAGGCGGGAGGACTACAGCCCACACATCAAGAGGATCAGAGGCAAGTGGGGTCCTCCAGCCAAACGGCCAGGCCTGAGGATGAGGGCTAAAGGACTCTGAGGCCAGGAGGACTGGAAAGTGCCCCGGACAGCTAGATCAGAAGTGTGGGGTCGATGGCCCCTGACCGGACTCTGTTGAGAGGGGATTTAACCTCCCTAAAGTTAGCGTCCTACAGCAGCTAATGGTGCCATGGTTTGTCTTCACTTGCAGGGCATATTGGATTGCATGTTATATATGCTGTTGATAGGAAGGAAGGCTAGGAGCCAAGGATCTCATAGAATGGTGCCAAAAGGCCAGAGCCAGAGTAAAGGACAATCAGATTGCAGGCGACTATCAGCAGTTGCTACTGTAAGCTGTACTATTAAAGAATCATTATCCAAATCCTGACAAGTTCCATCTTTATCAGAGACTGGAAGCAGTTAGGGTGGGGTAAAGGGGAGGTTTGGAGTCCCACAAAGAAGACAGGGCGTGGGACCAGGAAGATCACCCACAGGGAACTGCCTCCCAAAAGTGATTACATCAAAGTTGTGGTAGGTGAGAGAGAAAGAACAACCTCTAAGCAGGCCAAGTGATCTTACCCCAGGTGCCACCCTGCCACCACCTGTAGGTCAATGGTCCCTTGGTAGGGGTCTGAGACCATATAACACCTACAGCCGGCACAGCAATCCATAAGAGTTACCTGTATTCTAAGATAGAAGAATAAATGTATGAATAACCTTTATTAGGGTAATTTTGTTGTTTGTCAGCTATTACTGGTCTCTCTACTCTTATTTCACAACCTAAGCAGGAAAAGGAAGATTAGTCAACTGAACTTTGGCTCTGTCCCTGCTCTATGCATAACTCTAGTAACATCTTTTTCTTCGTTCTGGGTGCATCTACACATGATGCTTTACTCGAGTTTAGAGCAAATTGTCATGCAGTAAGCATCACCATCTATACATGCAGATGCTTACTGTGAAGTCAGTCGTTCTAATTTGGAAGTAACAAATTTACTCAGGAGTAATTACTGCACAGTATGGCACGTGTAGGTGGCTGACTGGGAGCAAATGTGCTCCCAGTCAGCCAGGCAGCAGGGGGCAAGAGATTGCTCCCTGTCCCTGGGAGCTGCCTGCTGCTGGGGCGGGCTCTACCACTGCAGCCTGGGTGGGGACAATGTCCCCCTGCCCCAGCAGAAGGGAGTTCCTATAAGATTCTTATTTCCCAGCCACAGGTGCTGAGGCACGGGAACATTGTCCTCGTCTGGGCTCTGGTAGCAGAGCCCACCCTGGCAGCAGGCAGCTCCCAGGGGCAGGGAGCAACCTCCCAGCCCTCACCAGCAGATAGCTGTTTCCTTACCCTGTACTCCCTGCCAGCCCCTGGGCTAGCACCTAGGGAGAGCCTAGAGCTCCCCCTGTCTGCTGCAGAGGGCCGGTGCAGGGCCAGCGAGGGTGGCAGCAGACTGCTGCCATGAGCAGCAAATATGCTCCCACTTCATCACACGTGTCAATACCTGCCTGAGGTACCCAGAGCATTTGCCTCCTCATGTGCAGGCCCAAGATGCCTAGAGCACCCTCTGTCTTTCTAAAACAAGGTGTGTATTATATTCCAGGGCATGTTGTAAGTAAGAAAATATGGTATTTCTATACCATTCATCCATCATCTCAGTCAGGTGTTTTCCTGTCTCCTGATTGGGATTCAGCCATTCAAATGACCTAGTATTTTAACCTACTTCTTTTGCTCTGCACCTGATCTACACAATTGTATCTGTAGTGTTTCCTCACACAATGGTATTTTTCTCTATAAGCCATCGATTTTCACAATTTACCAATAGCTCTCATTGTCTGATCAAGAGGCTTTAAATAGAGAGGACCACTTAATCAATTGGAAAGGAAAAGATAATTGTTCAACACTTGCCATATTCAAGCAAAAACATCTTTTTAAGTAAGAGAGTGGAGGAGATTGAAACTTCAACAAAAGAATGTGGGGGGAAAATGAAACATTTGTTTTGGCTCCTGGAAAATAAGACCCCATCGAGTCTCTTTTCCTACAGTTTGGCTGACCTCCTACATCAGACTTTAAACTAAGTACAACGGGGGACAGGGAGGCAGGAGATGGAGAGAGTTGAGAACCTACAAACTGTGAGGCATGCAGCAGTACATCCCAGGTAAGTACCAAGGGGTCTTTTGGGCATCAGAATGGCGGGGCACCGAAGGCATAATTTTGAGGTCTCAAGTGCAGCTATGCTAGTGCTAGGAGCATGGGGGACACAAAGGAAGAACTCACACTCCTTCTTGCAGACAATAACTTCCATTTAGTGGGGCTAATGGAAACCTAGTGGGACCCTACCCATCACTGGGCAGTACACATTGAGGGCTACAGGTTGTACAAAAGGGACAGAGTAGGGAGGAAAAGGGGCGGGGTTGCTCTTCATGTAAAGGAGCATTATACATCTACCCTAATCAAAATGGGATCAGAGGAGGAGAATATTGAGGTATAGTGGGTTAGGATACATGGAGGTTGAGGGGAAAGGGATTTGGTGGTAGGGGTCTGCTACAGACCACCACACCAAGAGGAAAAGGTAGACTTTGGATTCTTGAGGCAGCTCTCAGCAGCTGTACAGTCTAGGGACGTGGTTGTCAAGGGGACCTAAATTACCCTGACATCTGCTGGGAGGAGCAGTCAGCCAAATCCAACTGTTCACGTAGGTTCTTAACCTGCATGCAGGACCTTCACCTAACACAGGAGGTATATAGTCCCACTATGGGGAATGCCTTACTCGACTTGGTGTTGGCTACGGGGGAGGACCTGGTAGGGGAGCTGCAGATTCGTGGTCACCTTGGGGACAGTGACCACCAATCAATGGAAACATGGCAGAGGGTGGGTAAGATAACTAGTAGGGTGGAAGTGCTTGACTTTAGGAAGACTAACTTCAGTGTGCTTAGGAATCTAATCAATGACACTGCAGGATAGAAGTATTGGCGAAATGGGAGTCCAGGAAGGGTGATCATTCCTAAAGGAAGCAATCCTTCGGGCGCAGAGGGAGACTATCCCAGTATGAGGGAAAAGGGGGAAAGGAGCCAAAACACTTCCTTGGCAAAACAAGGAAATTCAGGGGAGCATAAGGGGAAAAAGAAGGCATATAGGCAGTGGAAGCAGGGGGAAGCTATCAAGGAGGAGTATACCTATTTGGCCCGCATTTGCAGGGAGGCAGTTAGAAAGGCCAAAGTAACTATAGAGCTGAGGCTGGCAACACATATTAAAGACAACAAAAAGTCTTTTTTTAGGTATGTAGGGAGTAAAAGGAAGGCGCAGGGCAGCATAGGAGCCCTATTGAACAAGAAAGAGCAATTAGTGACAGACACGGGGTACAAGGCTGAGCTATTCAACGAATTTTTTGTCTCAGTGTTCTTGAACAGGGGTCAAGATAAGTCTCCTAATGGGTTCTTAGATGGGCATCAGAAGGACACTAGCCCACCAAATGTTGACACTGACTTCATAGTTTCATAGTTTCATAGTTTCACAGTTTCTAGGGTCGGAAGGGACCTGGGCAGATCATCTAGTCCGACCCCCTGCCATGGCAGGGAAGAGGACTGGGGGTCAAACGACCCCAGCAAGATGGGCATCTAACCTCCCCTTAAAAAACCCCAGGGCGGGAGCCTCCACCA
>NW_005842610.1:118038-132215 GCF_000455745.1 Alligator sinensis
GAGCCATGTTCATCTTGGAGTCAATAATGACTCCAAGATCCTTTTCCACCTCCGTGCTGACAAGAGGGGAGTTCCTCAGCCTGTAGGTATGGTGCCGGTTGTTCCTCCCCAGGTGCATCACCTTGCGCTTGTCTGTGTTGAACCCCATCCTGTTCTCCTCCGCCCATCCTTGTAACCTGTCAAGGTCCGACTGTAGCCTGTTGCTCCCTTCTATTGTGCCCACATCCCCCCACATCTTGGTGTCATCAGCAAATTTGAACAGGGTGCTTTGCACCCCCTCATCCAAATCACTGATGAAGATGTTGAACAGGGCGGGCCCGAGGACCGAGCCCTGCGGGACCCCACTGCCCACGTCCTTCCAGGCCGAGAAGGACCCATCCACTACCACCCTCTGGGTGCGGCTCTCTAGCCAGTTGGCGACCCATTGGACTGTGTGGGTGTCTACGCCACAGTCCCCCAGTTTCCTAATGAGAACGGGGTGAGAGACAGTGTCGAAAGCCTTCCGGAAGTCCAGGAAGACTATATCCACTGCTACCCCTGCATCCAATGATTTAGTGACCTGATCGTAGAAGGCCACCAGGTTGGTGCAGAGTCCAGACTTGGTGCACCTGACTTGGTGCAGAGTCACTTGGATGGACTGGATGTGTTTAAGTCAGCAGGCCCAGATGAGCTGCATTGAAGAGTACTGAAGGAATTGGCCGGTGTCATAGCAGAATCACGGGCACGGCTGTTTGATTGCTCATGGCACTTGGGTCAGGTCCCGGAGGACTGGAAAAGGGCCAATGTGGTCCCTTTTTCACGAAGTGGGGGAAGGAGGATCCGAGTAATTATTGGCTAGTCAGTCTCACCTCCATCCTTGGAAAGGTCTTTAAAAAGATTATGAAGAATCATATTTGTGGGAGTCCAGCAGGAAAAATAATGCAGCAGGGAATCCAGTATGGATTCATAGCAAGTAGATCATGCCTGACCAATTTGGTTTCATTTTATGACAGCATCACAAAATGCTTAGATGCAGGAGTAGAGGTGGATGTCATTTTCTTGGATTTTAGCAAGGCCTTTGATAGGGTGTCTCATCCCATTAATAAATGAAGAGGCTGTGACAGATATTTACATGGTCCAGTGGGTGGCAAATTGGCTTAGCGGATGCACCCAGAGAGTGGTAGTAGACAGGTCGGTATTGACCTGGAAGGATGTGGGTAGTGGGGTCCCACAGGGTTCAGTCCTTGGACCCGCACTCTTCAATATCTTCATCAGTGACTTGGATGTGGGTGTGAAGTGTACTCTGTCCACATTTGCAGATTATACTAAATTGTGGGGTGAAGTGCACACTCTGGAGGGTAGAGAATGATTGTAGGCAGACCTCAACAGGTTAGAAAAGTGGGCAGTACACAATATGATGCAGTACAACAAGGACAAGTGAAGAGCACTGCACCTAGGGCACAAAAATATCCAGCACACCTACTGGGTGGGAAGTGACTCTCCAGCAGCACAGAAACAGAAAGGGATTTTGGAGTCATAGTGGACTCCAAGATGAACATGAGTCATCAGTGTGATGAAATCATCAGCAAAGCTAACTGCACTTTAACATGCATCAGCAGATGCATGACAAATAGAACCAAGGAGGTGATACTTCCCCTCTATGCGGCAGTGGTCAGACCACAGGTGGAGTACTGCATCCAGTTTTGGGCACCGTACTTCAAGAAGGATGTTGATAGACTCAAGAGGGTCCAGAGGAGGGCCACTCATATGGTTAGGAGCTTACAAGTTAAGCCCTATGAGGAGAGACTGAGGGACCTGGACCTCTTCAGCCTCCTCAAGAGAAGGTTGAGAGGTGATCGTGTGGCCACTTACAAATTCATTAGAGGGACGCAGCAAGGGATCAGAGATGTTCTGTTCACCAGGGCACCTTTTGGGGTAGCAAGGAACAATGGTCACAAACTGACAGAGCAGATTTAGGCTAGATATCAGGAAGAACTTCTTCATGGTAAGGGCGGCCAAAATTTGGAATGGGCTTCCAAGGGAGGTGGTGTGCTCCCCTACCTTGGGGGTCTTTAAGAGAAGACTGGATAGGCATTGGTTGGTGTCATCTGATTCGAGCACCCTTTCCTGCCCAGCCAGGGGTCAGACTCGACGATCTGTTGAGGTTCCTTCTGACCCTAGCATCTATGAAACTACATGTTATATTTAAGGCACAATTAACCAGTTAATCGGACATTAAGTTGTGACCCAGCTACACACTCAACCAATGAATGGTATGATAAAACAAGCAATGTGCTACAAAATTATTCCACAAAATTAACTTTGTAGATTGTTCTTATCACACCATTAATTGAATGTGTGTCCAGGTGCCCCCCTATGGCAGGGAGCCCCATCAACTGAGGGGTTCTGCCCCCACTGTGAGCCCCCTCCTCCATTACAAGCCTTGTCAGCTTTGGGGCTGGCAGCAGGGCAGTGTGCGGAATGACTGTGCTGACAATAAGATGTGATTGGATCTAATGCTAAATCCTGCAATCACTCCTTTTGCTATGCGTGTGTGGCATGGCAGGAGATGCGATTGCATGGATCATGCATCAGATCCTATCACAGCACTGCTCCATTCCTCTAAACCCATGGTTCCCAACCTTTTTAGACTCAAGGCCCCCCTCAGAAAGTGTTACCTCTTAACTTTGACTTGTCTTTTGATACATAAAAAATAATACAGCAATTTTTCTTTTACAAGGAACCCAGAAAGACCACAACAGGTCAGAATATTTTTGACACTATGGATTCCTGTTTGAAATCTCAGGGTTTATCCTGTGAATCATGTGTATGTGTTTACACACTTAAGAGGGCTAATATCATGTGGCACCCTGCATCACCCTTAAAATGATCCTATGGCAACCCAGGGTGCCACAACACCCTGGCTGAGAATCACTGCTTTAAACAGACTGTTTTTATTTGTACATGGCATTTTGTTCTATCTGCTACTTAGTTCAAGTTGTGTCTGCTTCTATTTTAGACCTGAGGAAGAATATTGTGTGCCTGAAAACGTGTCTAGTATCGCTCCCAACTATACAGTTGTTCCAATAAAAGATATCACTCATAAAAATCCTTGCTTCTTGCATATTTTCTGGACCATTACAGCTACAACATTAATCCAACACTAACAATCCCTTCTCTAAAAATGCAGTTCCTTTTGATCTGAATATAAGGATGCTTCTTATGGGTCCAAAATCGTGGGGACCTGAGTTCTCAATATATTTCCATTCCTGGTTGGTAGAAATGTCATATCATAACCTCTATTGTTTTTATTGTTCTAAAATCATAGAAAGATGCAGGGAAGAAGAGTCTGTGTTTTTAAAACCCACAGAGAACTGACACAAATTATGAGATATTTGGGGTTGCCAAATGCTAAATCTGATTCAGGTTCCTATAGAATCAGAATGCACCATCCTATTAATTAATGCACGTTGAAAAATCACTTATGCACATTTATAGTGATTTATTGCAAGAATCACTGATTGTACATAGGTCAGAAATCAATTTTGGCATCTATTTAAACTCTGAGCACAGCAGAATGCATTGACCTTCAAATATATCACACTATTTAATCAAGACATCATTCAGAGGTTTTCAAAGTGTCTTCCATAACCACTTGCAAACCACACATGCTTGCTCTTTGTGCACAATTAATGCTTAGCAATGGAATTGTGAACAGGATCTACTCCAGCTAGTAGAAAGAGGATCCTGGAATGAGCAAAAGTTCAAGGAATCATCATGCTTGGGCAGTGGAGGAGTAGGTCTCAGTGGTACTAAAGGGAGTGTACTGCAGAAAGGTATTTTCTCCTTTCCTACAGATTCATTCTAGTGTGTCATTTGGAGCCATGGGGGGTGCACAGAAGTTGGTCTGCCTGCCTCAGAAGTCCCTGCTGGGTGCTGATGCACTGCAGTCAGCAAGACTCAGTACCCACAATGATGTTCTTAGAGCACTACACTTTAAATATGCCTGCTTCCTACATGATTGCCATAACTCACTGCATATCCCCTTAGGGATGATGTCTTTTTACCCCAATGTGTACCTTCTTAGGGTAACTATCATTTAGCCTGAGAAAAATGCATGGTGTATGCTATGAGGCATAAGAATATTGAAAAAAGCATGCATGTATTGGAGGGACATCCTGCGGCTTTCTAAGGGTGAGAATATTCAGTAAATGCATTTAGCTTAGTCTGATGCTAAACAAAGCATAAGCCTGAATAATCAGCCTGCCCCCCATTTTCTGAAGATGCAAAAACCCTTTCCTCAATGGAAGTAGAATAAGGAGTTAGAAAAAGAGCAAGATTAATGGGTTTACCCTTAACAGCCTGACAGAGGGACAATCTATATTCCAAAGGAGACTTTCAGAAGCTGAGAGCACAGCAGCAACTGATTGCAAATTAATCCCAGAGAACTGTTTTCCAGGATGAATGGTACAGTAGGAAGATATGAAGAGGGGCAGTGGAATGGCCTCCTCAGAAGGATTATGAAGCAGACAATAGATGTAGCAGAAGGCATAACGATCACAAAACAAGCTGAAGAAAAACAAGAACCTTACAAATCAGGCATGCATTATTCTGAAGTAGGGGAAGAATAATAATGAATGCAGATTGTTTTAATGAATCATATCATAATGGATGTCTTGAATGTCTTTATTATGATGGACAGGCTAGACAGCATTTAGTGACACTAACATTGATGGCTGAACAGGAATACCAAGCTGGTAGAAAGGAAGATTAGGTCAGAAAAGTGCATAAACAGCATTGGTGCTTTCATTCACAGCAGGAAGGGGCAAACAACCAACCCCTGTGGAATATATATATCCATATCAATCCAACATATGACACTGGGGGAAAACAAATGAAATAGAGAGCAGCTGTCATTCCAGGGAAGGATGGTAGTACCAGGGACTGCAGAGATGGATGGGTATGTTTGAAAATATTATAATAGCTCAGAGCTTCTGTTTAGATACCTGCAAAGTTAAACTACATTAGGGAATGGCTTTAACTTGCTCTCAGCTTGATAATCAGGACTGTCATGTCAGTGCTTCAAAATCCCAGTTCAGACACTGGTTTTTAAGTATTTTACATTGGTTTGGTGAAATGCTACATAAGTATATATATAAGACTATCAAGGATTATACTATATACACATGCATGCACACACACAAATATAGATAGATAGATAGATAGATAGATAGATAGATAGATAGATAGATATCTATACCGCAAGAGAAGGTTGAGAGGCGACCTTGTGGCTGCCTATAAGTTCATCACGGGGGCACAGAAGGGAATTGGTGAGGGTTTATTCACCAAGGCACCCCCGGGGGGTACAAGAAATAATGGCCACAAGCTAGCAGCGAGCAGATTTAGACTGGACATTAGGAAGAACTTCTTCACAGTTCGAGTGGCCAAGGTCTGGAACGGGCTCCCAAGGGAGGTGGTGCTCTCCCCTACCCTGGGGGTCTTCAAGAGGAGGTTAGATGACCATCTAGCTGGGGTCATCTAGACCCAGCCCTCTTTCCTGCCTATGCAGGGGGTCGGACTCAATGATCTATTGAGGTCCCTTCCGACCCTAACATCTATGAATCTATGAATATCTGTATGTATGCATATGCATATACATATATATGATCATGTATGTATGTCTACACACACACACTGTGTATAAAATATATATAGCTGTCCTTTTTATAACAGCAATGTCTGTGCAATTTATTGGCAACTGTAGCAGAATTTGCTAACTGGCACCTGATAAATGGCATGCCTGCTTCCCTGGGATAACTGCCAGTAAATAAATTCAGTGCAAAGCATCCAAACACCTCTAGTCAATGGATAAATTGTTCACAGGGTATAGGATGGATAGTCTAGTGGATAGGCTGGATCCACGTTTCAGGTGCTTCCCAACAACACAAATGTCACCTAACATCCTGCTTGGGGGTTGATCATATTTATCCCTCATGTTTCTTCTCCTTGTATCCAATCAGGCGCTGCAAAGTTGGAAAGGAGTCATAGACTCTGAAATCTGTCACAAGATAAAAGACAAACCAGCAGACCAGACTGGTTCCTTCACTGGGAGACATATGGTGTCTAACAAAAAAAAAAAAAAGGTTTCATTTCCCTACTTTGGCACAAGTAAAATTGGTGGGGAATACAGGAGAGCAATTAAAGAAAGCCTTCACCAATAACCCTTCCTCTTTTATTTTGGTCAAAGTTTCAACTAATTCCAAATGTTTTCAGCACACTCCAAGCAAAAGCTGTTGGAAAAAACCCTCAGGACTAAACTTTGAATGACACAGTCTTAAATCTCTCTCTCTCTCTTTTTTTTTTTCCTTCTTTTTTTGGCTCCCAGGAGGTTTTGCTACCTTTTTCCACTGAAGTGAAGAAACCCCACTGTAACAAAGAGATTGCCTACAGATGTGAATTGTGTGCATGACTACAGTCCCTTTCACAATTGCATAACATCCCAACATCATATGCAGCCATAGCTAATGGGAGAAAAAAAAATACAGTGAAATGTTGGTACAATCACCTGTAGTGGACTTGCAAGTGTAGTTCATTATGATGAAATTTTGCTAAACTGAAGTTTGTCTATTTTGAAGGAAGACTGCACAAAAATGCTGTGTCGGTAGTGTAGGATAACAAGCTGATGTCCCTAAAGTGAACACAATGTGTGTCTTTTTGAGTAAGAACCACTCTCCAACATTGTCATGTCAGGGATGTGTCTGAGTAATAATGGTCATGTTAACCATGCTGGGAACATCAGAACGGGAATACACAGATGCTTCAGTATAGTCTCTTTCTTCTCCTTCTCTTCCTCCTTGTTCCACATCATATGGTTTTGCAACTATAATGTCATCCACGATGAAATTGTCAGATACCTGTGATATCACCAGAATATCATTATCCACACTTACGTCATCTTTGAGTGCCACTCCAGGAGAAACATCAAACTCCACCTTCTCTCCCTCACCGTGACAGTGATCGCCTTTTATGCCCAAGTTGGTTTCTACTATCTCATACCCAAAGGACTTGTCTCATCTGCATTATAGATGTCATTTATTGAACACTCTCTCATGATACTTTGCAGTTCATTCACCCACCATGAAGCAGAGGTGTCCACAAGCAAATCAGCCTCCCTACCGCCACACCCCTTTGAAAAGAAAAAGAACAATGCAGTCATCCACTATCTTTAAAATTGGTAGCACAAAGTTTATTTGTCAAATGCCAATGTTTTAGTGCATGGTAGCAATCCACTTGCTAGGATATTCTCAGTACATGTTCAGAAAGAAGTCACTTATCCTGCACTTTGTCCATCTCTTCAAAATCACTGTTTTGGACAAATATCCACTGTGCTCCAAGTGCATTGTCCTGGATCTTGCTTTTAATTTTAAATCTGTCTTTTAAAAAGGTTGACAGAACTGATGGCATGATGTTATGCTTCAGAGGAACACCATTTGATTCTATTATCCACTTCATGAATAATCTGTAATTTATCCTAGAAAGAAAAAATTACTCATGCTTTTTTTCCTTCTGCACTGCAACCAAACCAACAATGATGTGGGCTATGAAAACAAAGATGTGGTTTGTCACACAACTTCTTGTACACAAGCCCTATACTGTACATAGTACATGTGGGTGAGTAATGGGACAGAAAAGGCAATCATATATGTCACAGGTGGTTGTGCTTTCTTCTGATGTTTAATTTAGTATGCTTTTGTCATATTTTCTGTTGAGATTTGCTTTATTGGTTATACGATTATACCCAGGGGTCTCAAATCTTTGCTATACTAAAGTTCATAACACCAAAATACAATAGCAGAGGCTTGCATGAGAGAGAGGCTGGGAATTTGCATTTTGGTAATTTGAAAATGTCGTTTTTTCTAATGGCGTTCGCTCTATCAACTTTTTACTGTACAAGAAAGACATTTAATGTATTCTTGAATGTTCCTACTTCTGTTTAGCTGTGGCTGTAGCACAACTGAAGGGGCAGACTGGGACAGCAGCCCCAGGCACCAACTTTGTTGGGGGTGGGCAGGGCACAGAGAGAGCTGCTGCTACAGCCTCAGATGACCATGCCATGTCATTGGCACCATGGCAGGTGGTGCTGTCCCATATACCATGGCTGCCCAAGGCCCCAAGTTGTCTTGCTACTCCTATGAGTTGTAGCTTAGTAGTTTACATGTGTGCCTGGAGCCACAAAACATTGAACCAGATTGGAGCAGCCCTGGCTGGCAGGGGGTCAGCCTGCCAGCCCAGGGTTATTCCAACCTGGCTCAATGTGCTGTGGAAGGACTGGCTGGGGCACAAGGGTGCCCCAGTGTGGGGCTAGCTGGAAGGCATCCCCCGCACTGGAGCACTACATGAGCTGCTGCAGAGTAAAAAACTCCAGAGCAAAATAGTACTTCTATTTACAGGTACTAACCTGCTGTGGAGTTTATTAGCTTACTCCAGCCTAATAGCCCTGCACATGTAGACATCAGAACATTTATTGAAGAGCTAATGTCTACTCCACAGTATTTTTCTTGTGTAGTTGCACCCAGTAAGTTGTAAGCAATTTTTTAGCCTATTGGGCTCTGTAATAAGCTATAATAATTAACCATTTATTAAAACATTATTAAACCTTCATTCAACATAATGCATGGCCAAAATATTAGTATAGAGAAACTTAGACTATCGTAAAATGAGGGCAAAAGGACCCTATACTTCGAGATTTGAAACGTGATCTTTTATCTCATATCCCATTTATCTCTTCTGCTTGCATTTAGTTTTGTCAGTTGTACTACAGGATAGAAAATTAATAGAAAAAAAATAAATAAAGCCAATGTGAAAATGAGGCTTCACACCGCAAAGAGACTGTAAAAATGGCCTTTGCTTACTCAGCAGATGTTCTCTATGTCAGAGTTAGATCCAGTCTTAGTGACTGAAGTAAGCTTTTCCTTGTAGAAGAGCTGACACAGCTTGGAGAATGATTTAGATAATGCAGAAGAAGAAGCAGAATTTGCTGATTTGATTAAGACTGTGGTATCAGCACTATGCAATAATTAAAAGTGAGCACTTAACATGCTATATATGGCATTGTTATAAAGGAATGTAATATTTGCCATGTTGGATGCACATAATCCATTATCTTATCTCCAACAGTGTCTAGTTCCAGAAGCCTCAGAGGAATCTGCAAGGACTGCAGAGAAGGTAAAGTTTTTCCATCATGTTATACTCCTGCATAAATAGGATTATAGTATGCAAGCCATATACAGTGATCCTTCTGCTGCGTTCAGTGCTGATGAGGCCTCAGTCTGAGTAAAGTGTCCAGTTTTGGGTGATACACTTAAAAAAAAAGAGGGGCCCCATTTGGCAAAAGCCCCCACAAAAAGCTACAAAAATTATCATGAGTCTAGAAAACATGACCTTTGAGGAAAGATTGAAAGAACTGATTTATTTAGTTTAGAGATTACTTGGGAGACATGACAGCAATTCTCAAGTATGTTAAAAGATTTCTGCAAAGAGGTAGTGTAAGCAGGTTGGGGTGCTTGCTATCATGCAGGTAGGCTTTGCCCCCTTAGGAGTCCTTCAGACAGTCACAATAGTCTATAAGCAGGCCTGTGTGCCTGCAGCCTTACGGTCTGGCTTTGCTCCCTAGGCAGCCTCTCAGCCAGGCCTCAAAACACAAATCATAATCCTTGGTCCAAACAGATAAACAAGTAAAGCTAACCTTTAGCCTTTCTCCAGACAACTGGAGAGAGCCCCTTTGGCTCTGACCCTTCCTAGATGTGAGCTCCTCTGGGGATTCAGTCTACTTCCTGCCCAGAAGCTGCTCTTTCTCCCAATTCAGACTCTTTGCTCTCACCCTGCTTCGGCTTTTAACTGCCAGCTAATCACTCACAGTTGGGCTCCTGCCTTGTGGTTGGCTGCCCTACAGTTTTGAAGGGCCAGATTGCCCTGATACAGGTGAGTTATAAAGTCTTCTAATTTCCACTGGTAGTAGCAAAGGAAATAGTCTTATGTTGCAATAAGAGAGGTTGGGAAAAGCTTTCTATTTGGATATTAGGAAAAACTTTCAAACTACAAAGACAATTAAGCAGTGGAATAAATAAGAGTGGCTGTGACATCTTCATCACTGGAGTGTTTAAGGAGCAGGATAAACAAATATCTATCGGGAATGATCCTACTTTTGGACAAAGTAATGATTTAGATGATCTTTCTAGGTCCCTTCCAGATGTGTTTTTCTAAGATCTATGATATTGTGTCTGCATGTAAATCTCATCCTAATCTCTAAGAGGTAGAGATGCATGTCCAAAGCTCCCTTCTTATAGCAGAACCCTCTACCTTTCTGCCTGAACATTTATTCCATTCCTGGTCATTGGAACAAGGCTTTTGCTACTGGCCAGTGGCTGGCAGACAGTATGACATGACAGGTATGACAGCAGCTGTGCATGACATCACTTTCAGTCCATTGCTATTTTAAAATTGTTAAACTGTAGCTGCCAAACAAGTACCTACTTATTGTGAGCTATTCAGCTATGAAAATCTGACTGGTGCCTGTTAGTATGTCCAGTGGGAGGAAGTGGAATTTTAAAGAGGTAGCCATACTGTATACCTGGGTTGTCCAACTGGCATTTCCTGCCTTTACCTCGGGGGGGAAGTGTAGTACAGCATGATATAGATCACAACCTGGGACCCCTGTGTAGTGCAGTGTGAGGCAGGGGCACTCCCACAGTGTTCAGCTGTGGCTTGTGTTAGTGCAGCCCATACAACATACATCCCCCTTCTCGTGAGGCCCAGGGAGCACATGGCCCCTGGCTGCTTAGAAGTTGGACAATCCTACTATATATCATATTTTCTCACATACAACACACCCCCAAATGAAACACCTGGTTTTTGGACAGCTGACTGTGTGACAGAGTAAGCCCTCCTGGAAATATAGAGCATCCAGGAAGTGTAGCATCCCAGGAGGCAATCTGATTGAGGCAATAGGAACTGCCTGGCATGGCATTCCCCCTGGGATATTTGTGTAGCGGGCACACCGGCCACAGTACAGTTTGCACGCAGCTTGCCAGCTGAGCCATTGGTAGAATTTCTTCCACCAATCAGGAGAGGTGCCTCCCCTTCTCCTGATTGGTGCATTTACAAACCAGGGGCAGAGCTCCCAGGAGGGGTCTCAGCGAGGTTTTTGCTGCCCCTGGCTCTGATTGGACCATTTGTGATCCAGGGTGGAGTCCCGGATGGCTATAAAAGAACAGCATGCTTGGCTGGGAGACCAGACAGGAGATGGACAAGAAGAAGAGTGGAGCAGAGAAAAGCTGGGGAGAGTTGCCCCAGCAGGTGATAGCCCTAGGCTCCTGAAGACACCGCTGGAGGAGCCACTTCCAGAACCTTGGCCTTGGGATTAGGGAGAGCCTGCTCGGGCCCAACACAGTGCACAGCCCGGTACACAAAGCCTTGGGCCTGGGAGCGGGCCTTGGCAAGGAGCACCTGCCCTAAGGCACTCTTGGAGCATTGCCAGTCCCTTTCCTCCCTCAGGGACACTGGGCCTGGGGCCCAGAAAAGGCGGGCTGAGCCCCACCCCTTGCCTTGATAGAAGGCAGGGTCTTGGAGGTACCCAGGGCTGGACCCCAGCCTACGAAGAAGGAACCCCCTGCAGCATGCTGGAGCAGCACCCAGGTCCACATGGGGGGAAAACAAGCCTACTGCATCCCCGCTCATGACAACCGTGAGTTCAGGGAATAGGGGTTTCATATGGGGAGGGGCTGGAGAAAAGGAACCCCCCCACCCCCCTCCTTTCAGAGAGCTGGGTGAGAGTGTGCCCTACAAAATGAGGAGCTGCACCTAATATTTTGTAAATTGGTTGTACTGTGTAAGTTGTGTTACATTTTAGCTGGCAAATAATTTTAAGGTTGTTATTTTCTATTGGAGTCTATTTTTCTTGTTTAATTTGTCGAGTATTATATGGGAAATCTGGTACTTACCTGCTGGAGGCCTGCATAGGATGGCCCTGTGGGCCTAGTGGGCCTGTGTAGGTATAAGAGTGTACTGTGTTGTATAAGGATCTCGGGGTCCTGGGTAAGGGGGCCATACTCCAAGCATACCTCGTGCAAGCCCATTCCTGAATATAGTTATAAGTATGTGTATGTATAAGCGTGTATAGTGGTTAATTTTCTCTAATATTATCTAATGTTTTGGGATGTATATGTATATAATTCTTTATATGTTAAATAAAGTCTGTATATAGTTAAGAACCCTTTGTGTGGCATGGCTCTATAGAAAATAGAGGAGTCTGTACTTGAGTCACAGCATCCTTCTCACAGCACTGTTGCCTGCCCACCTATCCCATCCAATTGAGGACGGGACACACCCTTTGGTGTACTTGGGTTACACTTCCTAGACACTCTGTTTCCAGGAAGGCTTACTCTGTGTCATACAAGGTTAGACCCCAGATCTACTACAAGGGCAGTAGGGAGACTGCTAGTTCTGTACTGTAAGTAGATTTTTATATGGTGGACTTACCGATTTCAGCTCGGCATGTCCTGGGCTTGGAAAATCTTCCTTTTGATTGGTGGAACCTGTCCACCAATCAGGTAAGGGCCCAGCGGGGCAGGTGAGGAGCCTCCCAGACCTGATTGAAGCCTGCATTTTGCAGGTCCAGCAAGACTTCAGGGGCGGAGCCTCCAAAGTAAATAAAAGGAGCTGTGTGCCCAGCACATGGCAGACATGTCAGGGGACAACAAAGGAAGAAGGGGATAAGAAGAGCTACCTAGCAGGTAAAGCAGAGTCCAGAAGAGCCCCGAAGGCTGCCCCCCTCACCAGGACCAATGCTTCAGCCCCATCAGTGCATGGAGCAGTGCATGGGGCTCAGACCTTGGGGCTGCTCATGGCAGTCTGAGTCTGCATCCCCTGGCAGGTGGCCAGGGATCGGTGTATGAAGCCCAGACCCTGGGAGCCACTCAAGGCAGCTCAGGTCTGCAACCCCAGCAGGCATCTAGGAGGGTGGTGCAGAGATCACTGCACGGAGGTTCAAAGAGCAGACCAGGGCTCTAGGAGCTGCTTCAAGGTGGCTCAGGTCCCCAACCCCTGAAATAAGGAGTGAGCCAAATGGTGGATGGGCCAGTGCACAGGGCCATGAGCAGGCCTCAGAACAGGAGATAGCCCAGGTACCGGCCAACCCAATTTAAGGGGGCAGTTTATTTTGGGGGACAGAGCACATGGTATATAGTGTCAGTACCTAATCAGGCTGTGCTTGCAAGGGATCATTGGAGTGCAACCATAAAGAAGTGGCGTGATCCTCAATGCACAAGCTAATTCTATTCCATCTTGGAGGAAAGGCAGCAAGAGGTCACAGAAGCCCCCCTGGCTCTCCAGGGATCTAACAGACCTCCTGAGGCTAAAAAGAAAGGCCTACAAAGGATGGAAGATGAGATTCACCTCCAAGGAGGAATATTTTGCACTGGCCCAGTCCTGTAGGGAGCAAACCAGGAAAGCCAAGGCTGCAACTGAACTTCAACTAGCTTCCAGTATCAAGGACAATAAAAAGTCCTTTTTCAGATATGTGGGGAGCCGGAGGAAAAGCAAGGGCAACATTGGACCCCTGCTAAACCAGATGGGTCAACTGACGCCCAGGAAAAAGCCAACCTATTACATGGGTACTTTGTGTCAGTCTTTCATCAGTCCCATGGGATGCCCATGCCCACTATGGGACAGGGAGGTCCAGGTGGGGGAGATTCCCTGCCCTCCATCAATGCTGACCTCATGAAGGAACACCTTGATTCATAGATTCATAGATGTTAGGGCCAGAAGGGACCTCAATAGATCATCGATTCCGACCCCCTGCATAGGCAGGAAAGAGGGCTGGGGCTAGATGACCCCAGCTAGATACCTATCTAACCTCCTCTTGAAGACCCCCAGGGTAGGGGAGAGCACCACCTCCCTTGGGAGCCCGTTCCAGACCTTGGCCACTCGAACTGTGAAGAAGTTCTTCCTAATGTCCAGTCTAAATCTGCTCTCTGCTAGCTTGTGGCCATTATTTCTTGTAACCCCCGGGGGCGCCTTGGTGAATAAAACCTCACCAATTCCCTTCTGTGCCCCCATGATGAACTTATAGGCAGCCACAAGGTCGCCTCTCAACCTTCTCTTGCAGAGGCTGAATAGATCCAGTTTCTCTAGTCTCTCCT
>NW_005842610.1:134443-147632 GCF_000455745.1 Alligator sinensis
CATCATTGACCACAAGATGAACATGAGCCTTCAATGCGATGCTGCGGCTAGTAAAGTGAGCAAAACTCTGGCTTGCATCCATAGATACTTCTCAAGCAAATCCTGAGACATCATTCTCCCATTGTACTTTGCCTTGGTGAGGCCACAGCTGGAGTACTACATCCACTTTGGGCCCCACAATTCAAAAAGGATGTGGAGAAGTTTGAGAGAGTCCAGAGAAGAGCCGCGCATATGATCAGAGGTCAGGAAAACAGACCCTACTATGACAGGCTGAGAGCTATGGGGCTCTTTAGCCTGGAAAAGCGCAGGATCAGGGGTGATCTGATAGCCACCTATAAGTTTATCAGGGATGACCACCACTATCTGGGGGAACGTTTGTTCACCAGAGCGCTCCAAGGGATGATGAGGTCAAACGGTTATAAACTACTGCAAGACCGTTTCAGGCTGGACATAAGGAAGAATTTCTTTACTGTCCGAGCCCCCAAGGTCTGGAATAGCCTGCCATCAGAGGTGGTTCAAGCACCTACATTGAACACCTTCAAGAAAAAATTTGATGCTTATCTTGCTGGGATCCTATGACACCAGCTGACTTCCTGCCTTCGGGGGGGGGCTGGACTCAATGATCTTCCGAGGTCCCTTCCAGCCCTAATGTCTATGAAATCTATGAAAATCTATGAAATGGAGGATTAGGAAGCAGAATTTTAGATATTGTGCTTCTCTTTGTGCTTCCAGTTCTGCCTACTAGTGCAATGGAGAGGCTGTGGAGTGGTCATGAAATTTACTAGCCATTCATGAAGTTTCTACAGCCACTCGGTGCTTGAAAATTCTGCATTAGGACAGCACAACTACAAAGTTTGGGGCTGTGAGGAAACAGAGAAGCCATAAGGACCTAAGATACCTAAGACCAAGTAGACAGATAGAGATAAAAATATAGAAACAGAGATGAGAGTCAACTGTATAGACAAGTCGGAAGAGTAAAAATGGTGCCTTTTAAGACGTGCAATTTACATGTCCAGGAGACAAACTAAATAGGTAGAAGATTAAAATTAGTGAGGTCTCCTTGACACTTGGTTTTTCGTTGCTGTGCCAAATTCTGCTCTAATTTCACTCATGCAGCATCGCTACATTTAAATGTGTATTATTTCTTATTGAATAACATTTCATAGATTCATAGATTCATAGACATTAGGGCTGGAAGGGACCTTGGAAGATCTTCGAGTCCAGCCCCCTGCCCAAAGGGCAGGAAGTCAGCTGGGGATGAAAGGATGAATTGAATTGTTATGCTCTTGCAGTTGTATTACTTTATTTGGCTCCATCTCCCATCTGTTGTCAAGACATTATTTATGCTAAGCAGAATGTACTTCTTGCCCTGTTTCAAGCTACAGTAATCATTTTATTTATTTTTTGATCCTTTCTACTGTGTGCAGAGATCTTTGGGGCTCTGTTAGCCAGAACATCAGCAACATTTACTAGCAAAGTGCACAATTCAGGAATCATGCCTATTTATTCCTATAATCTTCTGAAAAAAATAGAATTGCTCCGAGTGCATACTGGGAATCAAGGCCCATTGCATACGAAAATGGAATTGATTACCCCAGATGAACAGTAACTCGTAGTTCTTAAGATCATTATACAGTAAATATGTTGGCATGTACTATGCTTTCAGCATGCTAAGTAGTTTACTGCACTATTCCCTGCAGCATATTTAAATGAAATACTGACAGTTTGGCATCTTATTAGATAACTGCATTCTGGGACACCAGTCATGAGTGACAGCTGTTCAGGAAAGCATACAAAATATTGCATGAGACAGTAACTCTTCTATGACTTTTTTATATATTGCCATACTCTTGAACTCACTAGCTGGTAATGAAAATTCAATATTGAACAGATGGCATTTTTTCAGATTTGGTGTCTAGCAACTCCCATCCCTGAACACCCACTAAATTATATAGAGACATGTGGAAAAACAAACGCCAAGTGAGCATTTTTCCTGAAGGGCTGAATTGGATAACATAGGCATCCAAGGAGGACATGTGCTTCGGCAGCAGCTCCTTGAGAGATTGTGCTTCCAGTTCTGCCTACTGGTGCAATGGAGAGGCTGTGCAATGGTCGTGACCTTGACTAGCCATTCATTAAGTTTCTACAGCCACTCAGTGCTTAAAAATCCTGAGACTGGGACAGCACGAGTACAAAGTCTGGGGCTGACACCAATTCAGGACAAAACAAACCCCAAACTCCTTTTCTACCTTGTTTCTTTTTACTAACAATGAAGGAGAGATCTGTTACTTACAGAAATACTTTTTTCTTCCCTACGGTAAGTCAAGAAAACTGGCTTCTACTCAATATTGCGGTGTGATTCTAATTTTGGGGGAACACTTGATTCTTCATATTATTGGTGCCCCCAAGTGTTGAAATCATGGAACTCACACTCTAAAAGCTTCCAGGTTTTGAATTCACAGAAAGACAATCAATAGAGTGGGGATGTCCACATTTTTCTCTGTTCTGTTTTCACCCATTACTGTGCTATCTAAATAGAGCTGAACATACACACATGAAGGCCATTGCACAAATCAAAATCCAGTATATGGATTTGTGTTTGATCATCAAGGTGATTATGTGGACTGATTTAAGTATTTGCTTTTTTCCCAGCAAAATCCATCAAAGTAAATGGATGGAAAATATACATTTCAGTTTCTTTCTCAGTAAGCTACATTCCTCTGCCTTTAAGAAAGGGAAAGGACTTTATGTATTTTTTTCTTATTTGGAAGGCCACTTTTCTCTGTGGTATTCTATCACAATTATTCAGTGGAGGAGCCTCCTTGTCATAATAGTGAGCTGTTAGCAGATGTTCTCAGCTTTGGAATCCACTGCCACTGGCACAGAATATATCAACTTCACGGGTCCATCCTTCACCTCCAGTTTTGGGGGAGAAAGGAAGAGGGTGCGTGGCACCAGCTGGTATGTGTATATCTGTGGGAGTGCCATTTGCTTGGATGCCACTGCTGGGATGCTTGTTTTGAGAGAAGCTGCTGATCTGATTTTTTTTTTTAATTTGATATTGAAGCATTGTTTAAAATTGTATTATGGGTGTCCTCCTCCCTCTCTCCCCATGGGATTATAACATGAACACAAAGCAAAAGGAGGAAATGGCCTACTAAGAGAAAAGCATGCAGGTTTCAAAGTCCACAGGAAGTTCAGGACTTCTAAGAAATCTGGCCATGTTCATTTTCATTAGTAAGGCATGAATACAGCAAAGTGTTAAAGCACATGAGTATTCCTTATAGCAGTGCACTCCCTGAGATAGATCTAGATTGATCAAAAACAACATTAATGTGGTAGGCTGAGGGATAGATCTGTGACCTTTTAGAAAAGGTGACAACATAACAGGTTCATCCAGTTATTTGTTCTGGTGTATAACATCATGTCAATGGGATGGAGTTGGCTGCAGCTATAAAGCAAAAATGTAAGCCAAACATTTCACACTTGGGTGCCTAAAGTTTGTTACCTATATCTACATTTAAGCTGTAATCCTGGATTAGATCTGCTCAGCCAGAGACCCACTGAGGTTTAGAAAGAATCTGTGGAAAAAGAAATAAAGATGGCATTATGTCACTGAATCAGAAGTAGATACTATTGACAACAGGGTGCCTTGGACAAAACCACCAGCCTAATGTGTATTTCTCTCCTGGATGGACCATATCTGTCTCTAACAGATACCTGAGGGGGTTCATCTTTTTTCTCACTTCCTAGCATTGCATAGGTTGCCATGCCAATACAAGTCTGAATGAACTGAACTGAATGCTCACTTGAAACATGCCAGTCAAGACTGGGGTGAATCCAGGCAGTTCTCCGTGCTTAGAATTTCGACACAGGCAGAATACGATGTATTCCAGTGTATATGCCTTTGTGTCTCTAAAAGAGAGTTGTAAAGCCACTCTTACTGAGACAATAGCACAGACTTCCAAAGGGAAAACCATCAAAATGGCACTCAGTAGTGCCATTCATGCAATCAAAGTGTGACTACTTATAGCAATGCAGTGATTGCGGGGAAGAAGGCATCTCCTATCAGTGCTGGGAGACATCTGTGGAATGCCAAACTGTTAAAACAGGGCCATGATGCAAAGACAATATGCGCCTACACTATGCATCTACTCATGACAATGTAAATGTAAATGCACCAAAATTACTTAACAATATCAAGGCGGAGGTCATGTACAGATATTCAGAGTCTACTGGAAGAGTGGCTGTTCTCCTAGTAGAAACCACAAGTATAGAGATGTTTAGGATTTTTCTCCTAGAGCAAAAATGGCCACTCAGAGAAAAATAATCCAGGAACAACCAGGGTTCAATTGCTCCCAGGAGACTCTCTCTTGAGAGTGATTGTCTGTACACTTTCTTTTCTGAGATAAACTGTAGCACAGGCTTCCAGCATCCTAGTATGCTTTGCTCCCATTCTGTCCCTGGGAGACAGTGTGTCACTCAGGCTGGACTCTACAGGTGAGCAGGGAGCAGAATACATCCCCTTCACAACACCCATATTGTGCTGCAGGGAGACACAGGCTGACCCTGCTCAGTTTGGGTCAGCCAATCAGAGCTTCCCTGTGCATTACTGCCATTTGTCTCCATACAAACTAAGGAAGCCTGAAGGGCATGCTGGGATGTATGTACAGAGGCCTCCTGGCTGTGCAGTATTAACACTACAAGCTCTCTGCTTCTCAGTAATTGAATATCTGCTCAGGCATCTCTGGGTATGTTTTTTCTACCAGGAACCCCCCCCCGAAGAATTCTCCCAGATCATTAGACATGTGTACCTAGCCAGAGATTAGTCAAAACTAAAATGGATGCTGGGTCCAAAGACATCAATCCTGCCTTCTTCCTCAGCTATTTCCATAGGCCTTTGCTCCACTCTTATTTTTCTTCCCCAGTCCCTGCAACCAGAGCCTTCCACAAAGTTTAGCTGTCCAGAAAGAAACACCCTCTCCACCATGGATTGTATCTATGTATAACCCCATCCCCTTTCTCCATTACATCATACAACATGGCCCACAAGAACTGAAGTCATTTCATGGCAACCCCACCCCCCTGCCACCACATGGTCTGAGGTTGGTTTGTAGGCATCCTACCCTTACTTCCCCCTTAGATCATTTCCCAGATATAAACCTTTTCTAACCTCAAGTATAATCCTTCTCCTCATTTCGGAAGGCACATAGTACGCTTATGGTGGGGTGTGTGATAGTTTGGGCAGGTTCCTCCTCCTTAGTGCAGGACGTTTACAGCCCCCCTCATGCTCTTTACAGCTCAGCTACATCACACTGCAGGGGCTGGGGAGGTACCTCAGCTGGGCTGCCTCCTGCCCCCAGTGCGATGTAGCGCTGGGGATGGGAAGTCATCCCAGCTGGCATGACTTCCCATCCCCAGCAAAACTCAAAACAGCCTTTCTGTTTCAATGGAACGGAACAGCTGTTTTGACTGGAAATTATATTCGATACGAAACACTGTTCCATCAAACCTCAAGGTGAAACGGTACGGTGCCGTTTTGCACAGCCCTAGCGGCCAGCATCTTGGTCAGCTGCTTTTGAATAGATATCCATTTACTTTGACTAGGTATCCATTTGGATTTGCAGGGGCCTGGGGAAGGGGGACAGACTTTGGTATGAGTCCAAGCAAGACTTAAACTCATATCTCTGCAGATGTGGTAAGATGTCTTAAAAGTTCTGTCACCGCATTGTCTTTTTCTCCTTCTGGTGTCTCTCCTTTTATGAGAGAATAGGAGGAAGTTAGACTGCACTCTTTCCCAGAGCTTCTCCTGGTAGCCTGGGAAGGAGGGGAGCTATGTCCCACCCTTTAATATAAGCCTCCTGATCCTGGGTCTTAAAGAGACAATAGCCTTTTTCACCATGGGCTTAATAGCCTTTTTGTAAAAGCGGGGCAAAATCTAAAAGCATCACCCTCTAGCGTTGGAGGGGCACACTGATGGGAGGGAAGACATGTCCCGGGCGGTACTGGCAGCCGTCAATGCAATCAATGGTTCAGGACAATAGCTATTCCTGTTCCATCTCATATCTATGTCCCCATTTTTCACCCCAACACTAATTCTGGCAAGATTTCTTTTTTTCCAGCACTTGACTCTGCTCTATTCTAGGTCTTTGTATACTCTAGGAACCTTGGAGGGTTACCTTATGAATCAAGGGTTGTCTGGTTCCTATACCCTACTACTCTTGCAGAGGACAGTTACCCTGTCTTTAATTAATCTCTAGTTGAGCTAATAATGCTTTTTGCCAGATAATTATACTGGGGGTAGGCTTCTGGAGCTGGACACTGAAATAAGACTGATCGCATGGAAACTTCTGGACTATCCTGGATTGCAAAGTGCAACATGGTGGATCATATTTATTCTCCTTGCAGGTGAAATGTTCTTGCATTTCAAATCTCCCTTCCATCTTATTACCTCAAAATTTCTTGAAAGATTAATCCTGGAGACAGATGTGCATAAAAGGGAGGACTCAAACTTTCCTTTCAGTGAAGAGGGATCTCATTTGTTTTGCCCCCACCCCTTTTTCTTTTTGATTACTACATGTATGTAACAATCATGATAAGGTTTATCTTATAACACCTTTTCCTTGTTTAATTCATCTTTATTGTGATACAACCTGTCTCAGTGATAACTCAGTGTTCTGCCAACTAGCAGTATGCGTGATCCTAGATCTGCAATGACAAACCCTGGACAACTGAACAGATGCAGCTTCCCAGAGTATGGTGTTGGCTAGATTAATTAGTTCACAGATAGCAACATAGAACTTTCCACAGTGGAAAGCTTTTCCTGCCTAGAAGGATACAGGCAGTAGCAAAAATCATCAATAAAATCAACCAACCAGTCAGTCTGTAAATGCATTATATAACCAGGTAAATAAATACTGGTACTAGAACCTGTAAAATACTGTAGCCATTTTCATCTTGTCAGGCTGAGATTTTCCAGACAATCAATAAGAAGTGGCACCACCCTTCAAAAAAGAAAAATCTGTCCATTAATGGGATAAAACCAGAATAAGTACCAAAGTGTAGAAAGCAACCTATAAAAATAGTGTAAGAACAGACATGTTTTAAGTATACTTTTTCTGGATTTCACGTCAATATGAGGATATTACCCAGTGAAGTAACAGGGGAGAGGGACAGGGTTAAGATGAGATGTAGGATGAAATGCCTCATGGCTGAGACCAGGGCAAAGTTGCTTTGGGGAGTTTTGCCATTCATTTATATTTAACTGCGTGTAACTAGGTTTGGACTCTGGGTGGCTGTGCCACCCCCTGGTGGCCATGCAACCCTTACCCAGCTCCAGCTTTAGGGTGCCCTCCCCTACTGACTCACTTGTCACATCTTGATGTCATTGTTTGATTGGAAGGGAGGCTAATGGGTTCTAGAGTGAACTGCAGTTTCTCTAGATACCAGCTAGCTCTTCTGAGCTCCTGCTGGTCTTCATCCTGCCCTCACTATCTGGGCCTGATGGCTCATCAGTGCCCTTCCCCACGGCACCTGTCAGCCTGAAGAGCTAATCACGGCCTCTGCCCTCCCCTGCAGCTGTGTCCATGCCTCACAGGTGTTCCCAATTAACTTAGGCAGAGGGAGAAAAAAATATTGGGGGGGGGGAGGAGGGGGAGAGGGCCGAGCACATGCACACATGAACATGCACCCCACCCCCCCACAGCAGGTAAGTCCTCTGCCCCAACCCCACTCCCTCCTGTACTGTGGGGATTGTCGCACAACCCCGACTAGCGGGGGCCCCATTCCCATGACCTCCCAGGGTGTGTGCAGCAGTGGAAGCTGCCACCCATCCCCATGCCAGGTGCCCGTGGACAAGCTTCTCACAGTTCCATCCCATACCTTACCTTAACCGTGCAGGGCCTGCCCCTGCCCCAGCCCCACTCCCTCCCTCACTGCTGTGGTGGTCAGGAGTGCAAATCAAGGTCCCCACAGAGAGGGAGGTAGTGAGGCAAAGGCAAGAGAAGGGGCTGGGGTGAGTGGGATCTTGGCTGGGCCAGCTGGTAGGACAAGTGAAGGCCTGGGGGGGATATGTGCCCCCTGATCTGTGTATGGGGTGGAGGCAGCTGCCTCTGTGCCCTGGGCTTTGAGCCCTGCTGCTCCAAGAGCTGCAGGATGCCACATGTGGTGCAGACCCACAATGTGATGCTGCAGCTAGTAAAGCGAGCAAAATGCTGGCTTTTATCCACAGATGCTTCTCAAGCAAGTCCCAGGATGTCATGCTCCCACTGTACTTGGCCAAGGCTGCAGCTGGAGTACTGCATCTAGTTTTGGGCTCCACAATTCAAAAAGGATGTGGAGAAGTTTGAGAGAGTCCAGTGAAGAGCCTGATCAGAGGAACATGATCAGAGGTCAGGAACATGATTAGAGGTCAGGAAAACAGACCTTATGGCGACAGGCTGAGAGCTATGGGACTCTTTAGCCTGGAAGAGCGCAGGCTCAGGGGTGATCTGATGGCTGCCTATAAGTTTATAAGGGGTGCTCACCAGGATCTGGGGAAATGTTTATTCACCAGAGCACCCCAAGGGATGACAAGGTCAAACGGTCATAAACTCCTCCAAGACGGTTTCAGGCTAGACATAAGGAAGAACTTTTCTGTCAGAGCCCCCAAGGTCTGGAATAGACTGCCACCGTAGGTGGTTCAAGCACCTACTTTGAACACCTTCAAGAGAAAGTTGGATGTTTATCTTGCTGGGATCCTATGACCCCTGCTGACTTCCTGCCCCTGGGGCAGGGGGCTGGACTCAATGATCTTCCAAGGTCCCTTCCAGTCGTAATGTCTATGAAATCTATGAGATGCATGTGGTGTCAGCCACTCTTAGGGCAGCTGCAGCAGGGAGCAAAGTGCAGTGCACAGTGGAGTGGCAGCAGCATGTGCACAGACTGGCGGGGGGGGACATGGCCCCTGGACCTCCACTTGTCCTACCACCTGGCCAGGGCCCCACTCACCCCAGCCCCTGCTCCTGCCTACTCTGCCAGGGGCCCCAGCCCCTGCTCCCTCTCTCACCACTGAGACCTTGATCCGCCCCCTGCCACAATGGTGACAGAGGGAGTGGGGCTGGGGCAGGGGCAGGTCCCGCACAGCTAGGGCAGGGCGTGGGACGGAGATGTGGGCATCTTGTCCAGGGGTGCCTAGCACAGGAAGGGGTGGCAGCTCCCACTGCTGCACACACCCCAGGAGGTCACAGATATCAGGCTCCGAATGTCTCATGAGCCAGCCTGACCAGGGCCTCATTCATGGTGAATGGACCCCCAGCCAGGCTGGGTTGTGCAACAATCCCCAAAGTGCAGGAGGGAGTGGGGCAGGGGTAGGGATGAATGATTTGCCCCTGTCCCTGCCCCACTCCCACCTGCACTGTGGGAGTCTTGATCTCACCCCAACCAAGCCCAGTCACAAAGAAAATAGATTGAAACTTCTCTTCCATGCTGAGCAGCCACACACCAGGGCTGTGATCCTGGCTGTGCAGGGTATCTGAGTGTGCACACCCATCCCCACCCCCGCTGCAGCAGCCTGCAGCTGGCCTGCCCCATGGCTATACCTGCTGCCCTACATTTTGTGGGGCTGAGCTCCGGTAGCCCCTCGCTTCCACCACCTATGCCAATTAATGACTGGTGGACACTTGGCCCCAACTTGATACCAGGCCACCCCAGGCTTCTGTACCCTTGACAGGGCTTTAGCCTTCCCAGCCTCAGCCCCTTTTCCCTCACTGGTTCACTTAGTACAGGCCGAAATGTACCTGGCCTGGCTTCTGGGTTCCAGTCCTTGACTACCTAATTTGTCTTTGTCTTTGCCCTGTCCTGGGCAATACATTTACTGAGCCTGCTTAGGCTTCTTGGCTCCCTGGCCCTTGTCTCCATCCTTTCCATGCATAGGACCCCATGCATGTGCCCCATGGTCCTTCCACAGCTCTTGCCCTAGCTAGGCTTCAGTCTTTCTGTCTTCCTCTTTAGGCTTTAGTCTTCCCCTTGGACTTAAGCATATGGCAAGCCCTGAATCAAGGCCCCTAGCTGGGCTGTAAACACTGGTGTGCCCCTGGCACCTCACTGTAGGTTAAACCACGATGTGCCACTCAGGCACCCCACTGTGGCCTCTGTACATTCCCCTTTCAGCCACTCCCAAACCATTGGTTGACACTGGGTGCATCTAATTCTACTATGCATTAGCACAGCAGGCAAAAACGGTGCTAATGTACAGTAAAGTTAATCTACTGCACATTAGTGTCACAAAAAGCTTACACCAACACTATTGTGCAGTAGCATCAATTACAGGTACTAAGCTTAATGTGCCATAATTACAGCACATAAAGATGTGCCCACTGTAGCCCAGGAGTAAGCCCTTTGGCAAACACAAACTAAACCCTCTCCAGATCCAAACCTAAAACAATGGTTACCTGTCTGCATAACAACCCCTGTGGGGCATCAACACTCTGTTCACTTTCCTCAAGATAGCCCCTGTGCCAGCTAGGTGAGCTCCTGCATTCTTCTTGCTCTTGCCTCAGCAGCCTCCAGAGCCAGACTGATCCCCCTAGCTCAAGGTCTATGTTTATATACCTCCCTGGCCCTGCCCCCTGCTGGTCATATATCTCCCTGAGCTGCCGCAGGTGTTTCCTGATTGAGCTCACTGGCTCAGCCTCAGGGTGACTGACTGCTCCTAGTTCCTTCTGTTTTCGTATCTTATCTCCCATGTAAGGCTCTAGCTCATAGTGTGACTGCAGTGCAGCTAGTTCTGGAGTAAGCAATTGCATCAGGTACTTGTTGTGTTTGCCTCAACAAGTTCCCTGGCAACTCATGAGCAGCTTTCCCTGCCTAAGGCTCTCTCTGCTGCTTTTCCATCTTGAAGTAACAGGGGCCTTTGGCTCTCTTTTACACTGTGGTATTAAATCACTACTTAGAGCTATAAAAATGTTTCTCTTCACTTTGAGGTAACTTTTTGATGGGTCACAGGGTAGATTCAAAGCCACTTATGGATAGATTGTCCGAAGTTATGACAGCAAATCCTGTGTAGATTTGTCTCTACTTAGCTTTGTAAGATGGTGTGCCTGAATGTTCAGTCTCTGTTCACTGTTGGTGAGTTTATTCTACCAAAACTTTTTACTACCATGTGATTACTAGTAATAAAGCAGCATTCCTTGGTTAACCCATTTTTAATTTGATAGTCTTCCAGCCTAATAATAATGATACCAAGAAAATCACCAGATCCTTACCATGGCTGAAGGAGATGGTATTAGCTTCTGCTATGGCTACACTTATTGCTAATAAAATCTTGTTTCTTAGTGGAGACAAGCTGACAAAGAGGGTGAGCTGAAAAGGGGGTCTGCTCCTCTCCAGCCTTCACCAGCACCTACCTTTTCCTGCTGTGCAGAAAAGTTGATATAATTATGGTTAGGCATATCTGAAGCTTCTGTTCAGGTGTTTGACAAATGCCACCTCTCAATATCCCTTCCTCACACATTAATGAAAACAGGTTGTAAGCTACAGTTGGAGACTGGTTGGTTGTTAATGATCAGAGACTTAGTTTTGTCCGATTAAAACTAGACCCATGCAGACTACTTCATACTCAACCAGATCAAATATCAGTTGCGGTGATTCATCAGACTAAGCCAGCAAGGCAGTATGATGGATGTATACAAGGTCTCAAAGTAGAATGGCATTCCAAAGAAGGATACCATCTGTTCCAGCTTTTCATTATACTTTAAGCCCCAAAAGTATCCCTCCTGATAAAGTCTCTTTCCTCCTCTTAAATATTACCTAGAATAGTTATCGAACAAGGCAATCTATGTCAGGTTTGTAGCTATTTTATTAAGCTATTTAAGGATGTTTGTTAATCCAGTTTGCTCCATAGATCATGCCTTGCTCCATAGACGATGTTATCTTTAAATGCTAGAAAAACGTTCACTGTGTCAAATCCAATTGTATACATATAATACTATAGAGATTTAATTCTGGTTTTAGTATTACTCTTAGAAGTTGGTTTACAATCTTTGCTCATTCTCCCCCAAAATAGTCATTCCTTTTTTCTCAACATCTAAACATGAAATGAGATCCTTTCTCAATCACATTCCATGCCTTGTTTATTAAAACTCTCATGTTATCAATTTAAGACTTGTAACTGCTTGTAGACTAGATACTAGGTGAGGTGGTTTTCAAAGATCATTATATGTATCAGTATGAGGAGCTTACTGATGATCAATTTGCCTGACTTCTTTTGTCCTTGACCAGAAGAGAAATTTAGTCCAATAAATGACTCCCTTAGCCCTGCTAATGGGAGTCATTTATTGGTAGTAGTGTATTGGCATTTAACAAATACAACAAAATTGATGTTACCTTGATACAACTATAGAATGGAGTAGAGGAAACCTGGAAGCTATGATCGCTGTTCAGCTTCCTAGCATGCTTGAGCTTCAGAGGTGGCAAATTCTTTAGAAAGAAACAACAACAAGAACAACAACATCTGAGAGAAAGGTATGGGTGAATCTTTTGAGTACTCAGGCTGATGGTGTTTCAAGGTGGCTTTCCAACAGTTTCATAGATTTCATAGACATTAGGGCTGGAAAGGACCTCGGAAGATCATCGAGTCCAGCCCCCTGCCCAAAGAGCAGGAAGTCAGCTGGGGTCATAGGATCCCAGCAAGATGAGCATCCAGTGTGCTCTTGAAGGTGTTCAATGTAGGCGCTTGAACCACCTCCGGCAGCAGGCTGTTCCAGACCTTGGGGGCTCGGACAGTAAAGAAATTCTTCCTTATGTCCAGCCTGAAACGGTCTTGTAGTAGTTTATGACCATTCGACCTAGTCGTCATCCCTTGGGGCACTCTGGTGAACAAACGTTCCCCCAGATACTGGTGGTCACCCCTGATAAACTTATAGGTGGCCATCAGATCACCCCTGAGCCTGCGCTTTTCCAGGCTAAAGAGCCATATAGCTCTCAGCCTGTCATCGTAGGGTCTGCTTCCCTGACCTCTGATCATGCGCGTGGCTCTTCTCTGGACTCTCTCAAGCTTCTCCACATCCTTTTTGAATTGTGGAGCTCAAAACTGGACGCAGTACTCCAGCTGCAGCCTCACTAAGGCCGAGTACAAGGAGAGAACGATGTCCCGGGATTTGCTTGAGAAGCATCTATGGATGCAAGCCAGCGTTTTGGTCGCTTTACTAGC
>NW_005842610.1:147738-148172 GCF_000455745.1 Alligator sinensis
CCAGCATAGCACTGCCAAGCCTATAAGGATGCTGCGGGTTTTTCTTCCCAAGGTGGAGAACCTTGCATTTATCGGCGTTGAACGCCATCAGGTTCTCGTCCGCCCACTTGCTGAGCCTGTCCAGGTCAGCCTGGATCACCCGCCTGTCTTCTGGTGTGGATGCTTCTAGTGTGTATAGTTGCCCGGGAGGACCTGGGCAACTATAGGCCAGACAGACAGGGGGGACAAGGCTGAACTCCTCAACGAGTTCTTTGCCTCAGTGTTCCTAAAAGAGGGGCACGACAAGTCTCTCACTGGGGTTGTAGAGAGGCAGCAGCAGGGCGCCAGACTACCATGCGTAGACCCTGAGATGGTGCAGAGTCACTTGGAAGAACTGGATGCCTTTAAGTCGGCAGGCCCGGATGAGCTCCATCCAAGGGTGCTGAAGGCACTGG
>NW_005842610.1:151047-176227 GCF_000455745.1 Alligator sinensis
GTGTTGCTGACTGACTTGCCAGCTTTTCGGCGGATGGTGAAGGTGATCAGCTCGTGGTCGCTGTCACCCAGCTTCCCATCGATCACTAGGTCGCCGACTAGGTCATCCCCAGTAGCCAGCACCAGGTCGAGCAGCGCTTTGCCTCTCGTTGGCCCATAGACTTCTTGAGTCAGGTAGAGGTCATCCATGCACGAGACGAAGCTTTGCAACCGCTCAGATTTTGCTGAGCGATCCTCCCATGAGCTGTCCGGGTAATTGAAGTCACCCATGACAACCATGGTCCTGGAGCATGTGGCCTCAGCCATTTCCCGGGCAAACTCCTGGTCAAGCTCAGGACTTTGGGTGGGAGGTCTGTAGTAGACTCCCACCATTGTGTCCCCTGTGCCATGCTGTCCCCTGTCCCCTGTGCCGTGCCAGTTCCCAGCTTGGCAGAAATTTTAAAGTAGAAAGCTGCAAGTGAGATATACACAAGCTTTCTGAGACACATCAGCCTAATGGGAAGTGCTTTAGAAACTACTCTTTCTAGAGATGAGCCTGATTAGATGTGAAAAGATTGTGTGCGAATTACAGCTCTGAAGACCAGCATCTAACAACCTTGATAATGAAGACCGTAGAATTTCCTGGAGTAATTCCTGCATCAAGTCCATGGTTTGTACATAAGAATGTAGTGGAATTAGGGTGAAATCTCTGTCACCAGAGTTCAATCCCCCACTTATTACCGGACAACCAGGTAATAGATATTTAGTTCACCAAAACATATACTTCATTACTTCTTGCATGTCACAGTCATAAAAAGAAGAGTTTCAAAAAAAATGTTGTGCCAAAGGAACAGAGATAGAGAGACAAGGAGGCTGTCAATGCATTGGCTCCCTGCAGTGGCAGGAAACTTGTTAAATAAAACATCCCTAGCTGTTCTGTGCTACTGATGAGGGCAAGGTAAACCCAATCATCCTTATGAATCTGATTGTGGGGGAACAAGGAAAATTCCTCCCTGGCCTCAAATCTGTCAGTCAATCTGACATTGAACACCTTAGTTGGTCTTATATCACTAGCTATGGCCAATAATCAGTGCTTGACAGGAAAGTGAAAAAGCATAGAAAAAAAGCAATGCAGTCAGTGGGGAAATATTTCATCTTACAAGGGACTGGCAGAAGCATGATACTAATACAGTATTATACAGTGCCATAAATAGTGTAAGCATATGTGTTTGATTTTGGGACCCACACTTCTGGAATGATGTGAAAAGAGTAGGAAAAATGGTTAGAGGCTTTGGAAATATGACTTATGAGGAAAGGCTAACAGAGCTGAGGCTTTTTAATCTGGAGAAGAGAAGATTGAGGGGGGAATCTGAATACTGTCATCAAATACCTAAAGGGTGATTATAAAGAGGATGGAGATAGCCTTTCCTTTGTGGCATTAGGAGAGAAGACTAGAACAGGGGTTTTCAACCTTTTTGAATCATTATACCACTCCCAGCAGCTGGATGTAGAGCAACATACCCCTGGCCGCCGGTGGTGGGGAGGTGGCACACAGTGGACACTGGGGGGGAGGGGGGGAGTACAGTGGCGTGTGGCCAGATGCGGAGCAGCGGCAGCCACCATGTGGAAGCTTCCCCCACCCCCCACGTCTGACCGGGTGGGTGGCACCTGAGTGGCAGTGCGGGGTAGTGCATGGCAATGCTCCATCCCCGCCCACCCACACACACTCCCTAGGGCATTCTCAAGTATCCCAGGGGTACACATACCCCTGGTTCACAACCCTTGGACTAGAAGCATGGCCTTAAATTTAGGTGGGAGATTAGGAAGAACTTTCTGACTGTGAAGGTGGTCAAGCATTTGAGAGGCTGCTTAGAGAAGTTGTAGAACCTCCAGCTCTGGAAGTTTTCAAGAGCAGTTTAGACAGGCACTTGACTAAGTGGTTTTAGCGAGGGATGCTCTTGCCTTGAGCAGGGGCTGTACTAAATGAACTCATGGGTTCCCTTCCAGCCCTACTTTCCTATAATCCCTCAATCAAGCAATGCCAATACTAAACAAGGACTGGATGCAACTTTACTACATTCTAACAGGAAAGATACCATGTATCTACAGTGCCTGGCACCCAGTTTTCATGTGCACAGATTTTAAACAGATCTTAGCTCATTGGTTGCTGAGATCTTTTGAAAATCTGGCCACAAATCTTAGAATGGGAGTTGGTGGTACTTTTGAAAATCTAGCCTTTCTACTTAAAAAACCCAGCCCCACTTGCCTCTTTATAAGCAGCACTGCATAATTATTAGACAATTAACAGTAAACAACAGGGGCTATCATTGCCTACAGCATTTAGTAGACATGCAGGCAATTTACAGTGGGTACATCTATGCATGCAATTAATGTGAAGCAATAAATTCCAAAACTCTTGGTTCAGAGATGATACCTTTTATTAGACCACCTAAGAAATCACAAAAAAAAATATCTTTCTTTGCAAGCTTTCAGGCTAACATGCCCTTCCTCAGGCTTAGGGAAAATTAAAAATGGTACAAGCCCCCATAGGTAGAAAAATAAATGAAGTTTATTCTACTAAATCTTCTACTAAATACATCACTGAAGCAATAAATTCTGGCATGTATTGTGCCCGAGTTTATTGCTCCCAGGTGTACCATTTGAATGTGCACCTGAGACCACAGCATGTTGAGCCAGGTCAGAGCAGCACTGGCTGGCATGGGATCCCAGGGGTGAGCCTTCCAACTTGGGTCTGCTCCTCCCTCCCCAGCTCAATGTGCTGCAGTGGGGCTGCAGTGTGGAGCTAGCCAGCAGGCTTCCCCCATACTGAAGCACCCTTATATCCCAGTCGGCCCATCAGCGTGCACTAAGGAATGCTGCCGTGAGATAGTACGTGTGCTTACAAGTACTAAACTATGGCAGAGTTAATTGCTTTACTCCACCCTAATAAGGTGGCATGTGTAGACACTGAGATGTTCACTGTGGAGCTAATTAGTCAACTTCGCAGTAAAGGTCTCGTGTAAATGCACCTAATATCTCTCACAAAAGAGACTGAAATGAATTGAGCTGGTTAAACATCAGTGCTTGCAGGCAAGTATAAAAAAGGTTTACATGGTAACAACATGGGTGAGATGCAATCACTAATGATGGTAGGTAAAAAGATCTCAAGGTTATTGCATCAATCAGTATATCATGGGATGATGAGGCCTGGTGTGTAGACAAGGCCAGACTTTATTCCACCTGTTAGGCACATAAGTAGATTAAGGAACCTAAGTATGATTTTATTTCAACCTATTTGAGTGTCTTTTAAACTGTTAATGGAAAAGATGGATGAGTTCTCCTTCCCTCACTGCTTTTTTGTGCTCAGTTGAAAGGGTCAGATGATGGTGTGTGTAACAGCACAGTCTACTCCCAGCTGTGGACATTTAGATTATGAGGGATTGTCCCTACTACAGGCTTAAAATCATAAAGGAGAGAGTAGAGAGGCAAACTGGCTGAAGGAACAGTTAGCAGGCAGGAGGTAAACCATGACCCAAACAAGCTTGCTACCTGGAAGGGTCCATGCAAGTGCTATAGCCAGAAGCAAAAAGACCCCTCCTGCTACCAGGAACAGGGACAGAGGGTTTTGGGGTTGTTAGTTTATTTGTTGTTTCATGTGAATAGATGGTGTTTCTTCATTTGAAAGGCTAGCTGAGAAGCTCTTTAGGGAACAGAGCCAGCTTACTGAAGCCAGCAGACTAAGCCACCCGCATATAGTGCTTACAAAGTAGCCAGAACTCCTGGCAGAGGTGATATCTTTTATTAGACCAACTAGATATTTGCAAAAAAAGAGAAGTTTCCTTTTGAATCTGTGATAACTCCAGGGGCAGATCCAGGGGGTGCTGCCACTGTTCCTCCCCTCACCCCCCTTCTCTCTGCTGCTGAATTCAGCAGTGAACAAGGAGGTGGGCAGGTGAGTGGCAGTGGAGTTCACCCCCTGAGTTCTGGAGCTATGTCAGCTTAGGCTTCAGCAGCAGCCATGCTAATGAGCTGATGAGTTAAGGATCTCACTGCATATGCACTGCAGCCAAAAGGGGTATGGCTGAACCCCCACATGCACTTCTTCTGATCTGCCTATGGATAAGTCCAAAGTGGCATGAGTGTGGGTACTTGGGGAGGCTGGCAGAGGGACTAAGGAATAATTTGTATTCTGATTTCAACCCAAATCTGCTCCTGCACAATAACTATAAAGGAAGGAGGCAACATCATTTGACTGACAAGCTGATACTATCAACAGTTCTTTGGAAAAAAACATGTGTGTTGCTGCCAAAAAATGTGTGGAGCCTTTTGTGCAGCAAACCACAACCCTTGCATAGTGCAGAACTGGCAAGGGAAGATCTCTTAGGGGGATACGATGGATTCTGCTCCTGGGACAGTTTGTTTTTAAAATGATGACACCCAAAGGCAAAAATTTTAATCTTCAGAAGCATTTAATGAAATCCAGGGGAATATTATCAAGGGCCAGGATGATTAAATAGCATGGAGAATGAATTCCATTAAAGGTAGAGAAATCATCCCAACCCTCCCATCAATCTAATGGTGGTATATTAAAAGAGGGTTTCTAAGATCCACATCTAGCTTATTACTGCTCTATAACCTAATGGGTAAAATGTATAGCACTAGGCAACCAGGAGCAGTCACATGAGAGAGGAGGGGACCTTGGCTAGGGACAGACATTCAAAAAGCCTGAGCCTGAATTGATTCAATCTTTGCAGGTTCGCCTAGTCTGCCTAGGGTAAATCAGTTTTGTAACTAGACAGACATCCCAGAAATGCAGGCACATGTCTGCAGTGGCTCAGACTAGAAGCCAGGGGGTGCTAGAACAGCCCTCCCTTCACTTACATAGGGCTGAGCTGAACGGCGCATGGCCAAGCCTAGCAGGATGCTCTGATTATTCCCCACTCTCCAAAGCAGCCCAGCAGGGAATGTTTATCACCCTTAACTCACTGTTTATTAACCCATTAAGAAAACAAAGCCTCTCTCCATTAACTAATGGAGCTCTTCTTAAACAGCTCTTCCAAGGAAGGACATTAACCTACCTGTTCATTAGATCCAAAAAGCCTGTCTGCCTGTCATCTCCCACAACATTGACCATAGACAGTATGTGGTCTGCTAGCTTATGCTGAGGTGTCTGCATAAGGCAGAGGGAAGGGCAGAATAATCCCTTCTTACTAGGGAGAATCCAGGCAGATTCTCTGTGCCTGCAAGTCTCTGCCAGAGTTCTGGCCAGGGAGCAGATGGGAGGGGCAAGCTCTGCTGTGGAGCAAAGAACCCCACCCAGCCCAGAGAGCATGCCGGGATGCTGGGGGTATCCGGTTTATCCTAAACTGGCAAGGGGTCTGGGACAGACATTGCATAAACCAGTTTGAGCCAAATCAGTTAAGTCTGATATTACATTCAACCAGATTTATCTCAAACCAGTTTCAGCCATTTTCAAACTGGTTTATGTGCACTGAACATCTGTTCTGTTGCAGATTTAAACCAGTTTCTGATCACTTAAACCAGTTTATGTGTAATGTCTGTCCCTCACCCATATCCTGAGCTGATGTCAATCTGATGGCTCTTACTTACACCAGATTTCAGATCCTTCCTAGTGAGCCCTCAGTCTCATCCCTCTGGCTCCTTCCGTCATTGTAGGCTGCGGTCAAGGTTATTGTTTGGGAAGTCACTTAACATTTAAAAGTAAGAAACACTGATTACACTTTGAATTCCACTGATGGAAGAACTGTGCCAAGGCCTAATCGCCCAAGAATAGCTGATTTGCCCTCAGAGTGACCTGCTCTATGAGGAACTATTGATTTTTACCATCAGAAAATCAAATCATAACACAGAGGCAAGGAAGAAAATACCTTAAGGTAAAGGAGAAGCACACTGCTCAAAATGAATACAGTCTGATATAAAATCTCAGAGTACAATATGGAACTAGGGAAAGGCATCTCATTTTTTCTTTAAAATTTAGGTGGGTAATAATAACTGACACATACTTCAGCTACAGGAAAAGGTTAAGAGATTCTTATATCTCTCAAAATAAGAAAAATTGGTGGTGAGCTACAACCACTACATCATCCAGTTTCAAGAAGAAAGACTTTTCTAAAATGTGTGAGAGAACAGAATTATAGCTTGAACTTTGCGCACTGAAAACAGCACAAAAAGGTCGTAATTAATTATAACAGCAAGATAAGAAAAGAGTAAAACAGGGACACTTTTTCCCAAAGTAGTCTCCAGGATTAGTCAAGCATAATTGTGTGTGCGCGCCAATAAACATAGGAAAAATCTGCTGTTACTTACTCAAAAACCTGTAAACCAGCTAGCTAAATGTTCCTAATCTGTTTATTCAACTCCCCCCATACACAAGTGCACACACAACAAGTTATTCAACCCACAAATATGGCATAGAGGTTTGAGAGTATTGTTGGTTTAAAACTGGACTTTAAGGCTGGCCTGTTCTCTTTGAACACTCCAGCTGGCTGAAATGTATTCTGATTTTCTCTGGGGTATGGTATTGAACACTTTGACACACAGGGTATGTCTTAATTGGAAGCATTCAGAACAGTAATTTTCCACGAGTAGAACACCCAGAGGAATGGTGGAGCATAGCCAGAATGCAAGAATTTTTTAACCATGTCAGCTAACCTTGTTCTGGAAAGGACTAAGTTACCTAGTAGTTAAAATGCCTGCCCCCTGAGTACCATGTCCACCCCTTCTACCTCCAGTGGAGCTGCACTGATGTGCAATTACAAATCTGCATTTTCCTTCTGCAGACAAGGCCCCTGGGATGATTTATGGACCAAATGGCTGCCTCAGCTCCAAGTTGCTTTTGGCACTTTAAATCAGACCTCTGTCATTATTTTAACAGACAGCTTTTTCGTTCAGCAGTCTGAGTGCAGTGTAAAATAGCCTGAGGTAGACACTGTAATTTGTTCAAATCACATTCCGCATAATCTCCATATGATAATTAATCAGTAAGTGCTAAAGCAAGAGATACCTATGATGCCTCTGATGTTTATTAAAGCCTTTCATGTTATTTTAATCACAATGTTGCAATTACAGGCACCTCTTTTTATGTAAAATAAATGTTGTACTTTAGAGAAGTTTTTGAGAAGCCTATGAATGTGATTAGTCATTTCTAATGATATTTTATCTCTCTTAATGGCTTAGTAAAATGGTTGCGAAAGCAGCACCATAATTAAAATAGTCTCTTGAAGGCAAGCATCTAATGCACATCTTTTGATGTGCTACCTCTATAGCAAATGCAACAAGGCCCAGACCCTCTTAAATAAGAGGAGATGAAAAGCAAAACTGAAAGGAGAATTGACACTTGTCCCAAATAGCAAAAATCAGTCTTGTCAGCTACAAGGAGCAGTTATTAGGAGCAGTTCAAATTCCCATTGCTAAGGATAGGGATGATTCACCAACCCCTTTTGCTCAGTAGCCTAATGGTTAGAGCACTCACCCTGTGCTCTAGGCCCTCCACAGCCTGAGGGTATTTGAATTCATGCCTCCCACTTCTCAGCAGAAAGTCCTAACACCCAGGCAGTAGACTAAGTGGTAAAGGTGCACCCTCCATCCCTCTTGTTGAATCTGAACAGCTAAGAATGCAAGAATCATGGAGCCGGAAGGCACACAAGCAAGAGGGTCCATACCTCTATATTCTTGTGGTTTGGCCATTCAACTCCTAGAAGGAAACCTGAATCCTAGTCTCTTTTCCTTCTGACCTTGTGAATCTTGCACCCTTAACTGCCCCATGGCCCTGTTTCTAGAGAAGAAGTGAAGGTTGCTCCAGATACCTATTCTGTGGCTTTGTGGTTCAAGTGTTCTCCTGAGAAGTGGTGTGTGTGGGTTTATATCCCCACCTGAATCCAAGTCTCCTCATTAGGCTATTGGGCAAAAACTAAAGATCATCATTATTATTTTTAGCTAAATTCAGTGCGCCAAATGTATGTTGATCCTGCTCTTAGCCAATTTGCTTTATGGAACAAACTGCCCCAAAAAACAGTTAGAATCTGGCATTAGATCTTTAAAAGCACCTCTCTCTCACTGAAATTGAAGTGAGCTGTTTCACAGAGAAAAAACAAAGTTTCTGGCTCCAGTTGACCATTAACCAGAGGCTTCTGGGAGGAAAGAGACAGAGGCCTGGAGTCTATATTATCCAGACGCAGCTCTCCTACACGGGGGAAGGAAAAGTGAGGTACTGCCCATGATGATTGGTGTGTTGTTGGAGAGACAAAAGGACTGCTTCAGAGAGGGGTAGAAGAAACAAACACCTTAGAAAAAGAGATGTTGAGTTGGAGCAAGATAGGAACAGCCTTCCTAGGAGGCATTTTTGGGCTTGCTGCAGTGGTAGAAGAGGAGAAATGGGCCTGAAAGATCTTGGGTAGAGATGATGCTAACTTAATGGCATGCCTATCTAAAAGATTTATTTCAATCTCTGGTTTCTTTCTTCTCCTCTTTCTGTAATGGTAAGTCATCTAGGTTCATCATACAGTAGGTGGGTGAATTGCAGAAATACCTTGGCAGGTATTTGTTTTAGGAATATAAATCCTGTTGAGTTTCAGTGAAACTTAAGCTTCTAAGTTTATTAGATATTGCAATGCTGAATGGTACAGTGCCTGAACACCTTTATGAACCTGGGTCAAAGAGTAGTTCTGTGTATTTAGCTTCTTACTATATGAGGTACTCAAGACCCTCCAGTCATGGTAAGCCATTAAGTCCTTATTCTTTAACCTTTACTCATACAAATGATCCTTCCCTATCCAATGGAGCTGTTCAAATGGTTAAGGGCTCAAAATATGTCCTGAATATAACCTGCCTCCTTTCCAGGCCTTTTAATTGTCATCATTAAAGAACTTATGATTGGTTGGGTTCTTGGTATTATGTAGTCCTTTAAGGCTCTCTATCCAGGAATTATGGTATTCTTATAAAGCAACCTCTATCTTAGAGTCTTACCAAAATGATTCCCAAGGGTATTGTTTTTAATAGTAATATAAAAAAGTGACAAGTTCTAATGAGATATGAAGGCGTTAGGATGTCAGCCCACCTAACCTACTTAGTTCCCAAATGTCTAATTTTTCATTCCACAACTTCAGCCCATCGCAAGTATTTGCCAACTGAATTATTTGCTACAGAAAACCTCCAAGTGTCTTGTGAGTACCCCCTCCTCGTCCAGTTTTCTTCCCAAAATATTGAACGATGCCAAGGAAGGACTGACATGGGCAAAGAAGAACGATAGGTAAATCAGCTACCATAGTCATCTATCAGCTACCATAGTCATCTAGCCTAATATATTTGCCATTTTATCTGATTGTGATAGTGGCTTTTACATGATAACTTCAATATTTTTCTATTCCTATAGTTTAGAATTGTGATATGATAAATCAACTTGAGAAGGCAAATGTCAACTTAAAGCAACTATCATTAAAAAGTTGGCAAAACCAAGATCCTTCTCTGCATGGCTAGACAGCATAGCTCATGTTACAGAACCTGAGGGAGGGCATAGAAACTAGTTTTCTCTTCTGTTCCCAATGTCCCTTGATTTCAAGGAACTGATTTGACATAACAATGCAGACTTCTCTAATTCCATGTAGAATTTCAGACTTGGAGCACTGCAAACGTTTAAGGAATTTTACATTTCCAGTGTTTTCCTGATTTTTTTTAAATCTGTAATTTAGAATGCAATATCTTACAATGTGAGATAAGCAACAGCTTCAATTAAAGCAACAGAGACAGCTCGAAAAAAGTTATGAGGCAGAAAAGTTGCAGGGGGAAGAAGTGGGTGGAGCAGAGGGCAAGGAGGCCACCAGGCCACTCCTCTCAGCCACTGCTTTCCCTGCTGTAGCAGTAGGGGAGGGGAATCAAAACAACCCTGCAATACTTAAACTCTATACCTGGAAAATTATAAGAAATGTATACATTTTCTGTATATAGAATCTAAATATTGCAGGTTGTTTTATATTTGAGTAAATATGGTAAATCAGACAAGGGATTTTGTGTACTGCAACAGGGTAAAATTAAAAGCAGAGGTAGTTAGGCATAAATTCCAGAAGACCGCTGTTTCTGTTTTTTGTAATAAAATATCAAGCCTAGTTTGCTGTATTTATATAGGTCTGAGCTAGTGTCCAGGCCCAAATGGAACATTAGATTGGTAACAATCTAATATCAACCATTTCAATCTTTGGATTGAAAGATCTCATTGAAAATGCCTGTTTAATTTCATAAGACATTTAAAACAAGACATCCTTTCAAACTCTCTTGGTTCCTTCCCCTTTCATCTTCCTAGCCAAGTAAAATGGGCATGATCTAACAAAAATATTGAGTTGTTTGTTCTCCCACATTTTAATATTGGGAAACACTTATTAGTACTGTCTGTCAGTTCATCCAAAAGGAAGCTGTCCTTCCAAACCTCACCCGGGCAGGCAGGCTTGATTTAGAATAGATTAAAATTTCTGCTCATCACTTTGTGAAACATTCCCAGCCAAACATAAAGACATAAAGCATATGGCAGTGCAATGACTGATTCAGATTATTAAAGAAGGATGGTGGGGAAAGGAAGTAAATCATGTCAATGGGCTTGATTTGTGGGTAGTGAAGGCAGTGTGCTGACTTGTGTACACACACAGAACATATAAGTCATAGTCTCCTCAGCACAGCTGCTGCTCAACCCATGTATTTATAATATTCCCATCACCCCTGCCAGCCAAGCATTCTGCTGATGTACTCCAAATTACGGCTACTTCTCTTGCTCTTGAACAACCTTTTGGCTGTTTGTTCGTGAGTGAAATTCCTCAAGCTTGGAGACACATCCCGACTAAACCCAGTGCAACAAGCCAAAATCTTCTTTAAAACTGTATAGCCCAGGGAGGGCAATTATTTTGGCCAGAGGGCCCACTTAATGAGTTTTGGTGAGCTGTTGAGGGCCTCAAGGGTGGCCCTGCCCCTTGACAAGCACCCCACCCCCTGGTTGTCATTTTGGGACCAGAAGTCCTGCCCCTAAACTCTAACCTTTGCCACTGAAAGTCCCTCCCCTACCCCCTGGAAGAATTCCTTTTGGAAAGGGGGCTTGCCATTTTGGAACCAGAAAAAAACTTAATTATATACTAAAAATCAAACATCCATAATAATATATTTTAATTTTTTTTATATATTTTTGTCCTGATTTGTGTGTGTTTGTGCAGTATATACAGAAGTGATTGCATAATAGCTTAGAATGAAGTCTTACTCTTGTATATTGTGGCGGGTGTGGGGGTATGGGTGTTGTAGGCATGTGTGGGAGAAAGTGTGTGGGGTGTGGGGGAGGGTGTAGGGATATGTGTGGATGTGGTGTTTATGGGGATGTGTGCGTGGGTATGGGGTTTGTGGAGGGAAAGGGAGGCTGGGGAGTGTGTGGGTGCTTGTGTGGCGTGTGCATGTAGAAGTGAGTGGGGCTCCCCCCAGAGGCACGGATGGGTGCCATGTTTGTGGGGTATGATTGTGTGTGAGAGAGGGTGTGGTTGTGGGGTTTGGGGTGGAGGGTATGTGGGGTGTGCATGGGAGCCCCTGCATGGCCTCCCAGAGCTGGTAAGCCCCTGTACAGCAACAGCCCAGAGCCTGTGCACCCTGTGGCACCTCCCCCACCACTGCCAACAATGCGCAGCCCACGCCCATCTGCATCGCCTGGCTTGGCACATCCTGCCACCTCTGGGCATGCAGTGGGGCTGGGGCAGCTCTTTCTGGCTGCTGCCACTGTTGGCCCCAGCTCTACAGTTGCATCAGGAACTAGTGCACACAGCCCCAACCTTGTGCACCCTGACCAGCTCCAGGCTCACCCATTTGGACTGAGCAGTGGCAGCAGCTGCCAGGCAGAAACTGTTGCTTGGCACAGGGAAAAGCAGCCCCTCCCCCTTGCCACTGGCAGTTTTTGGTGCAGCTGCCCAGAGCATGTGCCATGGCAGGCAGCTCTATCACCACCGCCTCTGGGTTACCTTGAGGCTTTTCCATACTGTCACCACTGCTGTGCAGGGCAGTCCAGAGGCGGTGGTGGCAGAGCCGCATGGCAGTCTGGTGCAGGCATGTTCTGGACAGCTGCACCAAAAACAGCCTGGTGGTGAGGGACAGGGACCACTTTCCTCCAAACCAAGCAACAGTTTTCTGCTGCCACCACTGCTGCTGCTCAGCCCAGAGGGGTGAGCCCTGAGCCAGTGCTGGGGCCCAGGCATGGGAGAGAAACTGCTGCTCAGTGCAGGGCAAAAGCAGCCTCTCCCCCTTCCACTGCTGGCACTTCCTGGTGCAGCCACCCAGAGCCCATGCGGGGCTGTGCTGCATCTGCTCTGCATAGTCACTGCTGCCCTGCTAGTCAGCCCGGAGGTGACAGTGATGCGGCAGAAATGCAGAGCAGCCCCACATGGGCTCCAGGCAGCTGCACCAGGAAGCATTGGCAGTGAGAGGGGGAGGGGCCGCTTTTGAGAGTTTGTGAGTGCAGTAATTTGTGAGTACAGCAATCTACCCAAACCAATTTCTGCCCCTAGATACAAAGTTTAAGCATTTAAACATCTTTTGGTTTATTTTACAGATGTGACCGGTCAGTGGTGTGGATGATCCAGTCTTCTCTACCATGTAGTTTAAGGCTCCCTATTAGACCATCTAGAGAAATCATCAACATACATGATCCTCATACGGTTAAATGCAGTGTACCACCCCCATTGCTACATTATTTAAGCAGCTTCCAGTAGCAAATTAAGGAGTGTAATAAGTATCTGACTTGTCTTCTCTCATCCTCTTCCCCAGGGGTGAGTTGTGTATGTGCATTTTAACATATGTTTTGATAAGTATTTTTGTTTATTTTAATGTTTACAAGTAAACCCATCCCTGTTCTGTTTATTTGGCAGGTTGAAGAAAGCCATCTTACCTTGAAGCAGGAGGTAGTGAAATTTGTTAATATTCCTGGGGAGCTCCTTCACTCTGTTCTCAGACCTAAGAAATCTCTCTCTCCTGCACAGATGACTTCACTGTTGTGGTAGCCTATTCCATTGTGCTCGTAGAGTGGCATTATTAACACTGGTGTCCATCCTGGGCCTTTAGCCAATCTTTTAGCCATGCTCAGCATCAAGTGTCTTGCAAATAATGCTGGAGACCTTGAACTTCACTTCAGAGCCTATAGGAAACTGAAATAAGGAGCAGAGGGCAGGTCTGATATGCTTGCGGCATCCTGTGTTACTGTGATGTGCTGCTGTTAGTGATGGTAATGATTTGCCTAAATTGTTATTGCTTCCTGATTGGAGGTGTGCAGGAACAGGTTAATAAAAGCAATTCCAAGACAGCAATGTGAATATGTGAAGGAGCCTTCACAATACCTTCCCTTGCTCCACATTTCTATGGCAAGTAACATCTAGAGGTCTAAGCCAAGATCAAGGCCACATTGCACTATGAACCATAAAAGCACATGGTAAGAGACAGCCCCTTCCAAAAAGAGTTTACAAACTAAAGATACATAGGGGACATGTAAGGAGGGCACGGCAGGGGGGCACATGCCTCCCCTGACAGGGCCGCCACCATTGCCACCTATGGGAGCTCACCAGCTCCGGCCCCACCACCAGTGGCGCCAGCAGGAGCTCACCAGCTCCAGCCCCACTGCCAACACCGCCTGCAGGTGCACCCCCCAGATATGGGAGGCACCAGTCACCCATGTAAAGATACAAAACAAATTAGGGCTGTTAGAAAGGAAACCTCCCAATTCTGTAAAGGGGGAAGTGAGAGATGAGGAGGAAGATTTTTCAAAAGGCACAAATGAGTTCAATGCCAAATATTACCTGGAAGTCAGATGCCTAATTCTATTCATGCCTATGACAATTATTTGCTCAAGATCATATAGTCTGTTAGCAGAGCTAAGAGTTCCTGAGTCGCAGTCCAGCTCCTTGCCACAAAGCCACCTTAATTTGTTGAATTCCTGTGAACTATCCTGCAACTGAATGTAAATGTTTCACATCAGTGTTCTCAGAAAACAGTTAATGAAAGCGGTAACAGAGCAAATGTGCAGTTTTAATTTCTGTTAACATTGAATACCTTTTAGCTGAATCAGTCAAGCTGTGCTGTTGATTATACCATACACTATAATATTCTCTATCTAATTTTGTTCTGTTGAAGGTCAGTGGAGTGTTTAAGTGGACAGAAACTTCTCAGGGATCATGTAATTTCTTTCTGATACTGCTGTAGGCTGCTGAAGCATATAAATATGCAAAGGCTGCTCCATTTCACAGTTGCATGGATACCAAGCAGATGGGTAGATGAACATGCAACTTTTTTAGAAAGAGAGAATGCCCTTGTCAATGCAAACTGCATCCATCTGGTTGGCTACAGAATTTTGCTTGACAACAATGAAGAGGAACATACAATTTGCTCTCTATTTTACTTTGTTCAACATGGTGATGATATTGACAGCTTGCTATACTATTTCTGCTTTGGTTCTTGCGTGAATTGTCTTCCGCTGGAAGTATCCTGGCCTGCTTTCAGAAAAAGCGCCATCCCCTCAACCACCTGTCTATCAGTACAGTTCTTACTAGAATTGGTAGCATTTCTAGCTTTCTTGCAGTGATGAACCTACTCCACATGATGCTAAAATTGCCCATATCTTTGTGAATCAGTCGTAACTTTCACTCTTTATCCATCTCAATATGTTATTAAACATCTATTGCCAAAAGCCACTACATTAGACACAGACTGAGACCCCCAAAGACCATATCTGTAACCTGCTTCAAAAAGTTTGGAGGTGAGGTTTGGAATTAGGTCCTTTCCTGTACTAAATAAACCCAAACAATTCATTGTCTCACTATCACTGTAGACACCTTCCCATTCTCCAGTACCAATCCTGTTCCCAGCCTCCTATTAAAAACAAAACAAAAAAAGTTGAAAACAAACTGACCTCGGGATGTATCTGTCCTGAAAATGAAAGAATTCTAATGGGCCTCATCGAGTCTTGTGCTGCTGATTTAAAATTTGAGAAAGGGTGAATGTGGCAGGCCCACACCCTACCACCTAGGGAGTGGACTGGCCCTGAGCCTACCTGCCCAGCACAACTTTGGGATGATATCTGTACCTCTGCAGTGTTATTTAATGGTTCCTACTGGCTCTGGGACACCCCTTTGGTGGGGGTGGCATCTGGCCCCATTTCTGATGCCCGGAGTGTCCTGCTGCCTTCCTGGGCCCTGGGCTGCCTTTTAGCTCAGCCACTGCGCCACGCCCCAATCGGGGCCCGGCTCATCCAGCTGCAGAGCAGCAACTTTGATGGATGCGGCCTGGCCACCTGTGCTGCAGAGAGCAGGGCCTGCCACATATCTCCTCCCTTGTGTTTGGTGGTCAGGCTGCACGTTGGCACAGACTCAGTGCTTGCTCCAGGGCTAGGCATTGGCTTGATCTCATGCCAGTGATAGAGAAAGTCTACCATCATGTTCTGCTTGCTGGTTGATGTTGGACTGTAAAACAAAACAGCTCTAGTGCTAGTGTCCACCACGTGATTCGGGCATTATCCATCTTGGCAGACTGTAGCCATCTAAGCGGGGTGTGACTGGTTATGAGGGTAAAAGGTCAACCTAGTAAATAATATTGGAATAATTCCACTGCCCACCAGATGGCTCAACATTCCCATTCAATCGTCAAGTACTGATGTTTGTGGGGGAGCAACTTGCAGTTTGCATACACCACAGGTCATTTCCCAGGTACTTCCCTTCATGTTAGGATGGCCCCTGTGGTGATTCTGGAGGCATCGGTCTGTAAAACAAATCATTTATCAAAGTCTGGGGTATATATCATTGGGTCCTGATATAATGGCCACTTGACTTATTCAAATGCTTCCTGGTCTACTGCCATCTATTGGACTTTGCTTGATCACCGGCCTTGCATCAAATCCATGAGGACAGCTGTCATTTCAGAAAACTATGGGATGAACTTTGGTAATAACTGGCCAGTCCAAAAAAGCTCAGACTTGTCTCTTTGTTCGTGGTCTTTTGTATCAGATCAAGGCCCTGACTTAATCCTCTAAAGGGTGTATCTGGCCTTGCCCAACCTAGAATCCCAGGTATTGGGTCTCCTGCTGGGTCAATCTAAACTTAGCAGGGTTTGTGGTTAACCCTGCTCTGCATAGCTTTTGGAGGACACTCCACAAGGCCTCCAAGTGTTGGCCCCAGGTCTCTGAAAAAACAATCAATCACATCATCAATGTACGCAGAGGCATATGCCTGGCGGGGTGCGAGGAGGCAATCCATGGGCCTCTGGAATGTGACCACCATGCCATGGAAGTCAAATGGCATTCACCAGAATTCAAATAACCCCCAGGGTGCACCAAAGGCCATTTTTTTCCTGATTGGTGGTTGGTTGTTCCTGGCAATCCTTTGTCTAGGGCCCTTGTGTTTGGCCCCCTCTTGGAGAGTCAGGGCAATGCCCCTTGCTTACTGACCAGCAGCTACATTGGTAGCAATTAGTGGCAGCAGCAACAGCAACAGCAGCAGCAGCAGCAACAGGGTGGTCCTGGCAGTGGAGATGGCCTCTGGCCCTGTTTCTGGTGCCTAGAGCATCCTGCCACCTTCCCAGGCCCAGGGTTTCCTTTCAGTATGCAGTCACCATACCGCGACCCAATCAGGACCCAGCTCATCTGGCCACAGAGCGGCAGCTGTGGTGGAGACTACCTGGCTACCTGTGCTGCAGAGAGCAGGTAAGCTGGGTGGGGGTCTGCCACAACAAGGAAGGACAACACCTTCAGCTGGGTCCTTCCTGTTAGCAAGCAAGTCATAGCCTGAAACATAAAAGAATATCAGCATTTTCAGTCTGTTGTTTTGTATGCATCTACAAAGTGGTGAAGTCCCTAGCAAAGTGGCAGTTAAAATGGGTGGAGTGAGGATACTAAGCTATTCAAAGTGCTCTCACCTCTCCCATTCAGGGCTGAAGTAGCACCTGACTACAGGCACTATTCAACATTGGCCAATAGCAAGCAGACCAGAATCAAGCAACACTTACCTTCTAAAGCAGGTAAGTCACTGTGGCTGGGACCCGTGCATGGAAAAATACTGCCATGTTGCAGAGTACCCAAGTTATTTCTAAGTTATTGCACTGCCAGTTGCTCTTTCTGTTGATGACAAAGGGAAATATATATTTTATTTCAATAATTGTTGGCTTCAGTGTAAACTAAGGCATGTCCAAACCAGTGGAACTGCAGTTGTTTATCAGAGGATGGAAACTTATAAGTGCAAATATACATGTAATACTTCCCCAGGTGGTTATAGGAGGTGGAAGGCATGTTAAGAGTCAGACTGGAGCATTAATTTGTATGCTAGTTTTCTATTTCCCTGTTTCTCCCTAACTCTTACTCAGCTGTGACAAGCTGTTGGGGTTTTTTTTCAATTTAAACTCTGATGGGGCTTTAGTGCTTTTGCTTAAAATATGCCTAAAACAACCATGACCGTAAATTCAATAACTGTAAAGATATATATATGAATCCACTAAGGAAGAAAGCTTGACTCAGGAAGTTGTCTCAGCCCAAAAATTTCTGTGGGCAGGCTTAGATGGGAACTAACATTTTACCTGTCTCATACAGAGCCCTGCTGTCACTGACGGTGTCTGATGTGATGCTAGAGTTACCATGCTGCCACCTGGTGCATCTTCCAGTAAGAGCTTTCTTTCCTTTTCTGTAGGGTTGCTTGTATTCTGTAATTCAGGGGCAAATGAGCCTATCTATGTCTGTGAGAGTGTCTTCTGCGAGGGATCTGGCTATTGTATTTGCATCCATCTTTGTCAGATATGTCCCAAATATCATGACTGGTCCATCTGCAGAGTGCATATTTTTCCCAGGCATTGAAAACTAAGGGAATATGGAAGCGGGGGATTTTTGGAGGGAAGCTTGCTTTTTAGTGGCATGGCCAGTTAGTAGTAGGTTCTATTGAAATGTACTGCTATTATTTTTTTACTCATAGCTTGGGTATTCATCTTGTTCTTTTCCAGTACATCTAGAGCTCCCAGAACACATAGAGGGTGCCCTTTTTTAGTAGTTTGATAATTTTAAGGGCCCTTCTATATATTCAAGTAAAGGTGTAATGGGATGTAATTTGCAGTCCACACAATCACACCTCCTGCCATGCCACAGATGCATGGCAGGATGTGTGATAGTGGAATTGTGCATTAGATCCCATCCTGTCTTATTCCGGGCTGATTCCAGGCTCCCCCTACACCAGCAAGAAGCAAGGTCCTGCAGCTGGGTGCCCCCTCAGCTGATGCAATCTCCTAGCCATGTAGACCACCAGGTACCTCCATGGCTGGAAGACTGCAATTGCTGTGATCTCCCAGCCATGGGGGCGCTCCATGCACTGCCCAGGACTGGGAGATTGCAGCCGTACTCTGCAGCTGCCAGAACCCAGCATCTTGCGGCCGTGGTATGCTGTAGGGACCCAGAGTCCATGGGTGCCAGGTGCTGCCGGGGCTAAGAGTCCCCTCAGCTGCAGGATTCTCAGCCTGGCTGGAAGCCTGGGCAGATGGTGGCGCTCTCAGCCACAGTGGAGATGCTGCTACATGTGCAAATTAAAGCTGGATAGCATCTGTTTTAGCTGCCAGTGGGAGGGTTTGGGATTGAGAGAGTGGTTGGGGGTAAAAAAGGTAAGAAAGGTGTATTGACTTAACAAACACACAACTACGTATAATATAACAAGACAACAATGACAGACAATAAAAATTCACATTGGCAACTTATCAGCAGTCTCCTCTGATGCCTGATGTATGCCAAGTTCCTCTTCTATAAAGCTCAGTGAAGTCAGGCGTCCCGGATCTGCGCTATCTGACGGGTACTGGGAAGGACTCTGGTATTTAGTCCTCGGGCTTTTCGAGATCCACTGGCCCACTGAATCTAGGTCAGCAACAAATCTTTAAATCGGTAGCTTCTCTCACAATGCTGCATCTCCCTTCTGCTAATTTCCGGATATGCTAGCCAATTTATAACTTCTGAGCTACACTGTTGACTCACAGCCACTCACTACGAACTTTCCTTATGACCGACCAATAGCAGTACAAGCCTTTGCATTTTTTTGATACAGTTAATTTTAACTGCGCAACGACATACAAGGCCTCACTACTTTCAAGGCCTCACTAATCTTACAAGACCTCACTACATACAAGGCCTCACTAATCTTTTACTTTAATTAAACTCTTAGCGGCAACATGCAGCTCCATACATAAACAAACAACAAGAAACACCTGGTCTAATCCTCACAGAGCATTCAGCAAGCACCTTTACCATACAGACATAATTTTCAGCTGTCACACACTACCCCTTGCTTGCTGAAGCACTGTGATAGCTACAATTGAGATGCTAAAGCTACATGTGCTACATCAGGGAATGGGGAGGGATCTTTAAATTTAACTTGCACAGCATGGACAGATTTACGACAACAACGATTAAAACACTATTTAGCTGTTGCCACTAGGGCAATACAGAGCACTATGATGCTTAAGATGGTTAGCTACATAGCTGAGGTAATACCCGGTGACATGTGAACAGAGCAAACTATATCGTACCATTTATATGGCTCAGGCACATCGACAGCTAAATTAATGATCTGCCCACCCTCCCAAGCAAGGAGGGCTAACTGAGTTCCTTGCCGAGCTTTTGCCTCAAGGCTTCGCAGCTGATCTTTCACTTTATTCTAGTTTTCTAACTATGGCATGTCTACATCTGATACCCATGATGTGGGTATCGTAAAGTTGAGTTATAGTCTCAGAAGAAATTTTTGGCCATTTTAGGGCAATAGTACGGTTACTTAATTGCAGCAGAGCAACGGCTCCACTCTTAGCTTCTAAGCAACATGAATTGCACAAAGCCTAGGTAGTACCATTTTCATACAGTAAGCAACTTGGTTTTTCCTAACAAACACGTTGCCCTATTGTCGCATATGACACATTAGGTAGCTCGTGTCTGCAGGTCATGTTGGGTGGGCTGGAGGCCATCTTCTCTATAGGGTCCTTAATCTAATTAAGGTGTTACTGATTTGAACTAAGGGGGATTGTGCTATATACCGAGGGCCATCTGGGGTAACTATCTTCCATATGGGGTGATGCAGATTCTAGTCTTAAAGGCATCCTCCTCCTAGCCCCGTGCTAAGTAAACAAGCAGTGGTCTAGTTTTTATCTTTTACCCCTTGCACTAGGAATGAACACTTTCTTTTATTACAGCTTTTCTAAGTGGTAATCTAGGTACTTTGATAGGGGTATCTTTCTTTAAATGTTGCAGGCATTCTATGATGCTCTAAGCCAGGGGGCCATTCCCTATTTTTAACATTGCTTATTACTTGGAAAAAATGCATGTTTAATGATAACTGAACTTGTGCACAAGCAGTACTCTAGGTTTGATTTTTGTCTGCTCTAAAAGCAGTGTCCATCATGGCCTGGGCAAGAGGGGCTGTCTCTAATCCTACATCAGTTAGCAATTTGTCAACGTGCTCTAAAGTTTTCCCTTTGAGCATGCCTCCCCTAGTAAGCAGCCCTACTGCCTGTCGGAGATTGGCTACTCTTTTAGTATTTTGGGGGGATTTATCTAAGTTCCATACATTCGTAGCTGAGTTAAGTCTGTCTCAAAGATAACCTGAAGCATCTCTTCGTTTGCAGGACTTAACTGTATTCACGGAACAAAAAATGGTCAGTCATTCCCACCTAAGTAACCCTTCAGCTACGTGGGCTCCTGTTGAACAGTTTGGAAAGGTAGCTCGGACATACCATTGTTCCAGTCTGAGCCATACCTGGGCAGTGAACAATGAAGCGTTTAGGAGGGTTTGGATTTTAACCTGTGATCTCCACCAGGGTGTAGAGTTATACACGGGCGGTGTCGGGGCCTCCTGGGTGGGAACAGCCAGAGATAATACTGAACACCCCATTCTATCACAGATCACATTTATCCTTCCCTCCTTGGGAGCCCATAATGATGTTTCACCCCCCAGAGAGTGGAAGAGTTCCTACTGTCACTCATGGGGACAATGTTGTACCGGGTTGGTGAAATGGCACTGCCTTGGCAGAATCATAGCACTAATTTGCTTTAGGAATCCCACTGGTATAAAAGGATGGGTATAAGTGGTGGAGACTTGCGGATACAGCCTCCTTCTAGTTGTATTAAAGTGGGTACTATTCTACCACGCTTCTGTGTAGGTATGATTTACAAACCGTGTAATTACTTTGTTTCAACCTGTAGCGCGCCCTCTCACCTTGTGGGCTTTACACCATTGCTGGAGAGTGTTGTCAGCCGTAGGAATGGGAGGGGGTAGATTTTCCCAGAAACACAGTGGCTCGAGAGGCTGAATAGATGCAGAATGTACAATTGGGGGCACAGACTCAGGGGCGTTGAGCTCAATGGGGTTTCCCTCAGGAAGTATGTAACAATAAACCCATAGACGAGCAGAGCTACAACAATTACTTCTCCCACAGTTAGCCATTTTAGCCTTTAGGTAGGGAATGTACCCAAGATACTAACTGGTGCCACAGGTGCACTGACAGTTACTACTTTGCTAGTTAACTATTTTGTTTCTTCTACTCAGAGACAGGATTTCAGTTGCTCCAGGGTGGCGGGTTTCTTTTAATATGGATACTGCAGCTAGACCACATGAAGGTCATCTGAGTGTGTTTCCAGGGATGCTCTTCAGGGTCAGGCTACTCCTTTAGATCTTCAGGAGCAAGTTCATTAATATCTGGGTAATAAGAAGGATAGTAGAAACACCCTACCCAGGAAACACATTAAAGCATTAGTAAGAACACAATAAAGCATTACTAAGAAGACTACAGTTACAACAGTCTACCAGTTAATGGTGCTAGCTGATTCAGACAGGTGATAGAACAGGACTTGTCTTCAGTAGCAGGCTCAGTTAGGAATGGCTGTGGCCGCATTTGTGGACAGATCCAATCTGGAGGAACAAGACAACAAGGAGCTTGGCTCCTGTTAGATGAATCTGACTTAAATACCCACTATGTATTATGCATACATTTTGCTAATAGTGTCCCTTCCTATTTATCTCTCTGAGGATGCTTCACTACTACCTGATCTCCTGCCTGGAGCTTTCCTGGGTCACCACCCCTAGGTCGCTCAACTGCCGGCTTGTGGGGACTACTCAATCTAAAGGCCTGTTGCATCAATTGGGCCAAACACTGGATGGGGTCGGTGTTTGGCCCAATTGATAGCTCAATCCAGGTGCAAGTCTCAGTCCTTAAGAGCTGGGCCAGTGGCCAACCGCAAATTGCATTTGAGGATGCCATTGGCTCGCTCTACCAATCCGTTAGACTGTGGATGGTATGGGATGTGATATATCCATAACATGCTATATTTCGCAGTCTAGTCATACACAAGATGATTGCAGAAGTGACGGCCATTATCGTTCTGTAGTTCTATGGGTTGTGGATACACAGCTAGCAGTTTCTAGTGCTGCACAAGTGTCCTGGGCAGAAGCTCTCGCCGAGGCGCAGGCAAACGTTATTCTTGTGATAACTTCTACAGCTACAAACACGTACTGTCGCTTTCGGGAAGTTCGAGGGAGGGGGCCTATGAAATCGCATTGCCATACTTGCTACACTACCTTTCCCCCACGTAATGACAATGGGACAGTTGGGAAAGGTTTTAGTCACATCTTGACCTCTCGGCAGGTGATACAAGTATTAACTATTTCTTGTGCCTCTTTCTTAGTTACATGAATGCCCCAAGACACGGCCAAGCGGGCAGTTCCATCATACCCGGGGTATTCATGTTGTTGATGTAGCCACTCTGTGCCTTGTTCTCCAGGTGTGCAGTGGGAGGAGGAGTTGAGCAATGGTGGACTAGCTGCTTCATTTTCTTCTTTAACATACAAGGTTTCAGTGCCCTCTTCCTTGGTTAGCTGATTAACTCACCTATTCTACTTTGCCTCCGGGCCTTCCTTCGCCTTATTCCCGTGTGCTGCACTCACATGTCGCATGTGTAGAGAGAGCTCATCTTGGGCTAACTTCCACAAGGTCTTTCATTGCTCATGCCTCTAAATGTCCTGTCCTCATCTTTTAAAGTTTTCCTTGTTCTATAGGGGTAGCCATTTAGTGCATCCCTCCACCACCATCTAGGAGTCACTGTAAATGTAAATGGGCTTTACAGGACGTGGACCATTTAACAATTCCCATTCCACCATGGCAAGCACTGCGCTGAGCTTGGCATACTGCATGCTTTTTCAGAGGCCTTGTACTACTACTTGCTTGCTGTCTTGAATCCTCAAGGCGACTCCCCTCCAGGCACGACTTCAAGCAGACCCGTCCGTAAACCAGACTTCAACATCAGCTGAGGTCTCCATCTCAGGCGAGAAAGGAGGTGCTTTCTTGATGGGTGAAGGTTCACTGCAGCTTGTTTTGTCAGGATAAACATTAATTGTACCTTCTGTGACCCTTTTAACTAACGCAGGCCATGCCTCTGGAGTTACTCATTGGACCTGGCCCAAGACGTAATAAATCCACTTTTGGACCGTGGTGTCTTGGGCTTTTCTTCCAGGTGGCAGCTGCCAGTCTGACAGAGCCATTCCGAGAATAGGTATCGGAGTAGTGGTATCTGTGGGTAATTCTCTCCTTAGCGCTTCTGTGGCTTCTAGGGCTGCTGCTGCTGCACACGACATTTGTTCTGAGAGAGTATACCTTGTTTCTGCCCCTCTCTAGCCTCGGTTCCAGAATCCAAGGGGTTTTCTTTCTGCCTCTGAGGACTCCTTCTGCCACAGGCTCCAGTGTGGTCCTCTTTCCGAGATACCTATATGGAGCCAAAGCTCTCCTTTGGGATGTTGTGCTGCTAGGGAGGCATGAACAGTTACTACTTCTTTAAGGGCCCATAAGGCATATTTATGATTAGGACCCCATTTCCATTTAGTCCTCTTCTTACATAGGTTATACAAGGGATGAGCTAATACACTAAACTCAGGAACATTCATACGCCAAAAATTGAGTGCTCCCAATTGGGCCTGCAGTTCTTTTACATCAGTGGGGGACGGGGTCTCTACTATACTCTGCAGCCCTTCAGTTGGTATAGTAGGCCCCCCATTCTGCCATTTTATTCTTAGAAATTCACACTGGGGCTCTACTTCTTGGACTTTCCGATCAGACAGCATGAATCTGAAGGTACGCACTTTTTCTTTTAATAATTCAAAGGCCTTGGTGGCAGCCTCTTTGTCTTGACTGTCCACCATGACGTCATCTATATACTGCCACATGCGTACGTCGGGTTACTTTTCTTGGACCTCATGAACTACGGTAGCTAGAGCCCCGTGAGCCAGGGTGGGGCTGTGTATCCACCCCTGGGGCAACATGGTGTAGGTATACTGCTGCCCTATCCACGTGAAAGCAAATACTGGCCAGTGACTTTCATGGATGGGAATAGCAAAAAACATGTCCTTGATAGCAACAGATCTTATCCACGCAGGCCCATAACACCGGATGCTTTCTGTTAAGGCTGGTAGTGACGGGACAGCAGCCGTCAAGGGGTCAGTATTAGCACTCAAAGCTTGAAAATCAATAGTTAGCCGCCACCCTCCATTTGGCTTGTGCACTGGCCACACTGGATTGTTATGCGGAGAGTGGGTTTGGATAATAGTTCCATCTTCTAATTACTGGCTTATAATACACTGGATAGGTTGTGTGGCCTCAGGGGGAGTTTAATACTGGGGCCGGTGTACTCCTTTCATGGGAGGCAGGGTTAATGGCATCATGCTACATCAAGTTACAGCCGTTATAGCCCTTTCCTCAGGTTTCTGGTGAGGCACTGCGCACCCAAACTGCCAATTCTCACGCTCAAGGGCAAACCGCTGTCTGCTTAGTACATTAAGTCCCAGTAAGCTTGGTCCCCCTTTAGGTATTACTGCTACCGCTGTTATCTTAGAGTCATTAGGTAGCGCGAAGATCACTCGGACCAGATGTCCTGGTCTTCTAGTGCCTCCGACTCTAATTACTTGATAAGGGGTTCTTTTCTCCCCCTTCCAATCCCCGGAATCTAAAATGCAAAAATGGGCATCCGTGTCTAATAGCATATCGATTGACTTCTCACTTTTACCTAATTGAATCTGTATAAGTATCTGAATTAAGGGGTCAATATTAACGTTAGATTTATAGATTCACAGATGTAAGGGTTGGAAGGGACCTCAATAGATCATCGAGTCCGACCCCCTGCATAGGCAGGAAAGAGT